>NW_016880238.1:0-549 GCF_001698545.2 Rhinopithecus bieti | reverse complement strand
TGTATACTTTCACCTGTTATTGGACATTTCTATCGTTCCACGTTTGGGCTAGTATGAAGAAACTACCATGAGCATCTACACATGGCAGGCCAGGTCTCACTACCACAGGACTCCTAACAACTGTTTCAGTACCAACTGAGTGGTTCAGTCAAATATTAAGAGAGAGAGAGAAAAAAAAAAAAAAGGCCAGTGCCCTTATACAAAGGCTGGAATGTAACAAAAGCCCACCAAGAGTTTTGCCTAGGATTTTCCTGGGCCTTAAAGCATGACAAAATAACAAAGGCATTCTTAACAGGAGTCATTTAGTATTAAACAAGTTTTATTGGGGGTCTGAAGAAACTCCCCAGGCCTCCACAAATAAGTTTATTGGAGGTCTGAATGAACTCCCCAAACCTCTGTGATTTAGCAAAAGACAAGATAAGGGTCCCCAGCACCTAGACCCATTTAGATTAAGTGAATTTACTGAGGCTCCAGAGGAAGGTCTTCAGGACTCAGACCTTAGTTCTAGATTAAAAGAAGTTAATCACGTATATATTTAGATGAATGCAC
>NW_016880237.1:0-413 GCF_001698545.2 Rhinopithecus bieti | reverse complement strand
CACCCAGACCCAAGACCCATCCTTTCCTGTGCAGTGTCACCCCATCTTCACCCAGACCCTAGGCCCAGCCTCCCTTTCCTGTGCAGCGTCATCGCATCCTCACCCAGACCCAAGACCCATCCTTTCCTGTGCAGCGTCACCCCATCTTCACCCAGACCCTAGGCCCAGCCTCCCTTTCCTGTGCAGTGTCACCCCATTTTCACCCAGACCCTAGGCCCAGCCTCCCTTTCCTGTGCAGCGTCATCCCATCCTCACCCAGACCCAAGACCCATCCTTTCCTGTGCAGCGTCACCCCATCTTCACCCAGACCCAAGACCCATCCTTTCCTGTGCAGCGTCACCCTATCTTCACCCAGACCCTAGGCCCAGCCTCCCTTTCCTGTGCAGCGTCACTGCATCTTCACCCAGACCCTA
>NW_016880236.1:0-649 GCF_001698545.2 Rhinopithecus bieti | reverse complement strand
AGAGTTCACGATTCTGTTCATTGAGCAGTTTGGTAGCACTGTTTTGCGGAATCGAGAAGCGATATTTTGGATCATATTGAAGTCTATGGTGACTAAGGAAATATCCTCAGATACAACTAGAAAGAATATTTCTGAGAAACTTCTTTGTGATGTGTGAATTCATCTCACATTGTTACACCTTCCTTTTCATGGAGCGGTTTTGTGGCACTGTTTTTGGGGAACCTGAGAAGGGATATTTTGAACTGCATTGAAGTGTACTCTGAAAAAGGAAATATCCTCAGTAAACCACTAGAAAGAAGCTTTCTGAGAAACTGCTTTGTGATGTGTGAATTCATCTCACACAGCTATACTGTTCGTTTCAAAGAGCAGTTTAATAACACTGTTTTCGTGGAATCTACAATAGGATATTTTTGATCACATTGAAGACTATGGCAACATAGGAAATATCCTCAGATAAAAACTAGAAAGAATCTTTCTGAGAAAGTTCTTTGTGATGTGTGATTTCATCTCACAGAGTTACACCATTTTTTTCAAGGAACAGTTTGCTAATACTGTTTTCGTGGAATCTACAAAGGGATATTTGGGAGCACGTTGATTCATTTAGTGAAAAATGAAATACCCTCAGATAATAAGGAGAAAGATACATTCC
>NW_016880235.1:0-649 GCF_001698545.2 Rhinopithecus bieti | reverse complement strand
ATATCCTTTTTAATTTTCTGTTCATTGATATGTCTAATGTTGACAGTGGGGTGTTAAAGTCTCCCATTATTATTGCATGGGAGTTTAAGTCTCCTTGTAGGTCTTTAAAGACTTGTTTTATGAATCTGGGTGCTCCTGTATTGGGTGCATATATATTTAGGATAGTTAGCTCTTCTTGTTGAATTGATCCCTTTATCATTATATAATGGCCTTCTTTGTCTCTTTTGATCTTTGTTGGTTTAAAGTCTGTTTTATCAGAGACTAGGATTGCAACCCCTGCCTTTTTTTGTTTCCTATTTGCTTGGTAGACCTTCCTCCATCCCTTTGTTTTGAGACTATGTGTGTCTGTGCACATGAGATGTGTCTCCTGAATACAGCACACTGATGGGTCTTACTCTTTATCCACTTTGCCAGTCTGTGTCTTTTAATTGGAGCATTTAGTCCATTTACATTTAAGGTTAATATTGTTATGTATGAATTGATCCTGTCATTGTGATGTTAGTTGGTTATTTTGCTTGTTAGTTGATGCAGTTTCTTTCTAGAATCGATGGTCTTTATAATTTGACATGTTTTTGTAGTGGCTGGTACTGGTTGTTGTTCCTTTCCATGTTTAGTGCTTCCTTCAGGAGCTCTTGTAGGGCAGGCCTGG
>NW_016880234.1:0-1142 GCF_001698545.2 Rhinopithecus bieti | reverse complement strand
AAACAGTCAGTGTCTCCAGCTTTTATAAATCAACTCTTCCAAATGCATAAAAGTGTCCATTTAGGAAGCCTTGCACAGCCTTGCAAAGTTCAGTGGGGTTATTCTTTCTTTGGAGAGTTCATCTCTGCTCTAAGTTCAGAAGCTTACAAAAACCTTTCAGAAAACAACGAAAAAATTCAATTTGAAGAATAAATGTGTCATGGAAAATACAAATTAAGATATTCAGACTTTGGTTTTACAGTTAGGGAGAAATAAAACTGTATTTTCATTTGTATTTCTAAAGGCTTTGGTTTAGTGAGATATTTTCCTTAAAGGCAATTAGCTAACCAAGATAATTACTTCATCTGACATGTATAAAGAATTATTGATTTGTCTAGTGCATAATTTTGAATTGTGCTCCATTTTAAAATGAGCCTTTGTCCATCACCTCTACCAAGTCAATGAATGCAAATTATTTTCAGTGTTCTGACAGCTTTTATCTTACAGTATTTGTTTACCAACAGGATTTTCTAGGAAATGGGCAACTTATGCTATTTACTGGTTTTGATTTGGTTTGAATTGCTTGACAGGACTGGTCTTGCGAACTTGCTCACTCCATTTAAGTGGAAGTATGGCCTGATCACCCACGGCATGCCTTTATCAGCACTTTAGTTTTGGTTTTGACTTGGTTTGAATTGCTTGACAGGATTGGTCTCGGGAACTTGCCCACTCCATTTGAGTGGAAGCGTGGCCTGATCACCCACGGTGTGCCTGTACTGGCACTTTGGGTTTTGTTTTTGACTTGACTTGTATTGCTTGATACGTTGGTTTTGGTTTTGACCTGGCTTGGATTTCTGGATACTCTGATTTTGGTTTTGATTTTGGTTTGGTGTAAACTACAAAAGTGTGTGTGTGCCCTTTTTACTTGTTCTTTGTTTTGTGGTGTGCGTGTGGTGTGAGCGTGGTGTTTTGTCTAGAGGAAACATGGGTGAGGCACAAAGTAAGCCCACCCCACTAGGAACTATGTTGAAAAATTTCAAAAAAAGGATTTAAGGGAGACTATGGAGTACTATGACACCAGGAAAATTTAAAACTTTGTGTAAGATAGACTGACCAGCATTAGAGGTAGGTTGGCCATTAGAAGGAAGCCTGGATAGGTCCCT
>NW_016880233.1:0-647 GCF_001698545.2 Rhinopithecus bieti | reverse complement strand
GAAACCTTGGGGCCTTTTGAGGTTCTAGTGGAGAAGTATGAGTGGTCTCAGGAAGAGGCAGCTGGCTTCACAGATTTCTTACTGCCCATGTTGGAGCTGATCCCCGAGAAGAGAGCCACTGCCGCTGAGTGTCTTCGGCACCCTTGGCTTAACTCCTAAGCCCCTGCCCACCACCACAGCAGAGATCACACACTGACCCTCCGCCCTTCCCCTCCAAGCATTTTCCTCTTCCCTTTTCAGGGTGAAGCTCTTCCTTCAAGAGTTTCTAGATCTTGTTTTTTTTTAATCCAACATGTTCATTTGGGTTTGCTTACTTGACCCTGTGGAGATCCCCACAGCCATTGGGCATCCTAGGTGAATTTGGCCTTGGTTGGGCTCTGCCAAAGACTGATGGACTAAAATGTGAAACAGCCTCTTGTCCTGTACCTTTCCTTCCCATTAGGACATCCTTTAAATTATAAGCATCCTTTTTGAAAGAGCTATGAAGGTGTATGAGCCCATCCTTTTATTCATTGACTCTAAGAGTCAAAATTTTCTAGTGCATATCCTATTGCCAGCATAAGGATGGGGAGGGGAAAGGGTGTTAATTCTATGTACAGCAGAGACATTAAACTTGCTGTGTCCAGGCTGCATCATCTTCCTGGACT
>NW_016880232.1:0-413 GCF_001698545.2 Rhinopithecus bieti | reverse complement strand
TTACTGGTGTACAGGAATGCCTGTGATTTTTGCACATTGATTTTGTATTCTCAGACTTTGCTGAAGCTGCTTATCAACTTAAGGAGATTTTGGGCTGAGATGATGGGGTTTTCTAAATATACAATCGTGTCATCTGCAAACAGAGACAATTTGACTTCCTCTTTTCCTAACTGAATACCCTTTATTTCTTTCTCTTGCCTGATTGCCCTAGCCAGAACTTCCAACACGATGTTGAATAGGAGTGGTGAGAGAGGGCGTTCTTATCTTGTGCTGGTTTTCCAAGGGAATGTTTCCAATTTTTGCCCATTCAGTATGATATTGGCTGTGGGTTTGTCATAAATAGCTCTTATTATTTTGAGTTACGTTCCATCAATATCTAGTTTATTGAGAGGTTTTAGCATGAAGGCTCTTGG
>NW_016880231.1:0-281 GCF_001698545.2 Rhinopithecus bieti | reverse complement strand
ACTTTATACCTATATCTATTATGTCTATATTTTATACCTATATCTATTATATCTATTATGTCTGTATTTTATACCTATATCTATTATATCTATTATGTCTATATTTGATACCTATATCTATTATATCTATTGTCTATATTTTATACCTATATCTATTATGTCTACATTTTATACCTATATCTATTATATCTATTATGTCTATATTTTATACCTATATCTATTATATCTATTATGTCTATATTTTATACCTATATATATTATATCTATTATGTCTATACTTT
>NW_016880230.1:0-286 GCF_001698545.2 Rhinopithecus bieti | reverse complement strand
ACCAGATTCCAGATGAACATCCACCTGAGACGTGATGATGACCTGAGTTATAAGTATTCACATAAGGCCTGGTGTCAACTTGGGACCTAGGGCCTGGGTGTCTACCTGGGGCCTGACTTCCAAGTAGTTCTTGTGTCAACATGGGGCGTAATGTCCACTTTGGGCCTAGGTAACCTCCTGAAGACTAAGGTCCACATGGTTCCTCAGGACCACCTGAGGCCTGGTATTGATTTAGAGCCTAGTATCCACCTGGGGTCCAGGAGTCCACCTGAGACGTGATGTTCAC
>NW_016880229.1:0-648 GCF_001698545.2 Rhinopithecus bieti | reverse complement strand
AATATATATAATAGATATAGGTATAAAATAGAGATACAGTAGATATAGGTATGAAATATAGTTATAATGGATATAGGTGTAAAATATAGATATAATAGATATAAGAGATATAGGTATAAAATATAGATACAATAGATATAATAGACATACGTATAAAATATGGGTATAATTGATATAGGCATAAAATATAAATATAATAGATATAATAGATATAGGTATGAAATATAGATATAAGATATATAGGTATAAATATAGTGATAAAAAATATAGGTATAAATTATAGATACAATAGATACAATAGATAGAGGTATAAAATATAGACATAATAGATATAGGTATAAAATATAGACATAATAGATATAGGTATAAAATATAGACATAATAGATATAATAGATATAGGTATGAAATATAGATATAATAGATATAATAGATATAGGTATAACATATAGACATAATAGATATAGATATAGGTATAAAATATAGACATTATAGATATAATAAATATAGCTATAAAATATAGACATAATAGATATAGGTTTAAAACGTAGACATAATAGATATACAAGATATTGTTATAAAATATACACATAATAGATATAGGCATAAAATATAGACATAATAGGTATAGGTATGGAATATACACATAA
>NW_016880228.1:0-3538 GCF_001698545.2 Rhinopithecus bieti | reverse complement strand
ATGGCAGGCGCCCCTCCCCCAACCTCGCTGCTGCCTTGCGGTTAGATGGCTGCAGACTGCTGTGTTAGCAATGAGGGAGGCTCCGTGTGCGTGGGACCCACCCAGCCAGGTGTGGGATATATTCTCCTGGTGTGCCCGTTTGCTTAAAGCGCAGTATTGGGATGGGAGTTACCCAATTTTCCAGGTGTTGTGTGTCTCAGTTCCCCTGGCTAAGAAAAGGGATTCCCTTCCCCTTTGCGCTTCCCAGGTGAGGCGATGCCTCGCCCTGCTTCAGCTCTCGCTGGTCAGGCTGCAGCAGCTGACCAGCACCGATTGTCTGGCACTCCCTAGTGAGATGACCCCAGTACCTCAGTTGAAAATGCAGAAATCACCGGTCTTCTGTGTTGCTCGCGCTGGGAGTTGGAGACTGGAGCTGTTCCTATTCGGCCATCTTGCTCCGCCCCCCTGAGTTTCAAGTCTTATATTTTAGTCCTTGGTCCATCTCGAGTTGATTTTTGGATAAGGTGAGAGATGGGGATCCAGTTTCATTCTTCTACATGTGGCTTTCCAGTTTCTCAAGATCATTTATTAAATAGGGTGTCCATTCCCCAATTTATGTTTTTGTATGCTTTGTTGTAGATCAGTTGGCTGTATGTATTTGGCTTTATTTCTTAATTCTGTATTCTGTTCCATTGGTCTATGCGTCTACTTTTTTCCCCCCAGTACTATGTTGTTTTGGTATCCATAGCCTTGTAGCATACTTTGAAGACCAATGATAGGATGTCTCCAGATTTGTTATTTTGCTTAGGATTGCTTTGGATATTCAGGCTCTTTTTGGTTCCACATGAATTTTATGATTGTTTATTCTACTTCTGTGAAAAATGATGTTGGTAGTTTGATGGGAATTGCACTGAATCTGTAGATTGCTTTGGGCAATATGGTTCTTTTCACAATATTGATTATTCCAATCTATGAGCATGGAATGTGTTTCCATTTGTTTATGTTGTCTATGATGTCTTTCAGCAATGTTTTGTAGCTTTCCTTGTAGAAGCAATGGTAATTTTTGAAATGTGTTCTCAACTTACGTATGCTTCCACTTTATGATATATACTAGCTCTCCACTGCAAAAATTTACAATGATAATACAACAAGTGTTTGTTTTCTCACTCAGTGAGCACATAAGATTATTTCTGATTCCAAAGTGATTATTGTAATTATCACTTTCATTGTATAATATGGCAGGAGAAAAATCCTGATTATATGAGCCCTTTCCCTGTTTAGGTACTTTAAAAATAAATGGAATTTCTAGGTAAACACTAAATCCATTTACACAGTTATCATTTGCATGGTGGTTAAGAGTATAGGCCAGGAGTCATACTACCCATTTGCAATCCTGGCTCTGCTACTATGTTGAATAAGAAATTGTTTTGATGGGGGAGTTGCTTCCAAGATGGTCAAATAGGAACAACTCCGGTCTATAGCTCCCAGCAAGATCGACACAGAAGAGAGGTGATTTCTGCATTTCCAACTGAGGTACCTGGTTCATCTCATTGGGACTGGTTGGATAGTGGGTGCAGCCAAAGCAGGCAATGGCATCACCTCACCCAGGAAGCGCAAGGGGTTGGGGCATTTCCCTTTCCTAGCCAAGAGAAGCTGTGACTGTACCTGGAGGAACGGGACACTGCTGCCAAAATATTGTGCTTTTCCCACAGTCTTCACAACCGGCAGACCAGGAGATTCCCTCTGTGCCTGGCTCAATGGGTCCCATGCCCACGGAATCTTGCTTGCTACTGGTGCAGCAGTCTGAGATCAACCTGGGACGCTGGAGCTTGGAGGAGAAGGGGCGTCTGTCATTGCTGAGGCTTGAGTAGGCGGTTCTATGCTCACCTTGTAAACAAAGTGGCAGGGAAGCTCGAACTGGGTGGAGCCTACCACAGCTCAGCAAGGCCTACTGCCTCTCTAGATTCCACCTCTGGGGCAGGGCATATCTGAACAAAAGGCAGCAGACAGCTTCTGCAGACTTAAATGTGCCTGCCTGACAGCTCTGAAGAGAGCAGTGGTTCTCCCAGCATGGCATTCAAGATCCGATAATGAACAGACTGCCTCCTAAAATGGGTCCCTGATTCCCTGTAGCCTGATTGGGAGACACCTCCCAGTAGGGGCCAACAGACACCTCATTCAGGCAGGTGCCCCTCTGGGATGAAGCTTCCAGAGGAAGGACCAGGGAGCAATATTTGCTGTTCTGCAGCCTCCGCTGATGATATCCAGGCAAACAGGGTCTGGGGTGGACCTCCAGCAAAATCCAATAGTCCTGTAGCTGAGGGGTCTGTCTGTTAGAAGGAAAACTAACAAACAGAAAGGAATAGCATCAACATCAACAAAAAGGACATCCACACCAACACCCTATCTGTAGGTCACCAACATCAAAGACCAAAGGTAGATTAAACTGGAAAGATGGGGAGAAACCAAAGCAGAAAGGCTGAAAATTCCAAAAACCAGAATGCCTCTTCTCCTCCAAAGGAACACAACTCCTCACCAGCATGGAAACAAAACTGGATGGAGAATGAGTTTGACAAGTTGACAGAAGTAGGCTTCAGAAGATCAGTAATAACAAACTTCTCCGAGCTAAAGGAGCATGCTCTAACCCATTGCAGGAAAGCTAAAAACCTTGAAAAAAGATTAGAGGAATGGCTAACTAGAATAACCAGTGCAGAGAAGAGCTTAAATGACCTGATGGAGTTGAAAACCACAGTATGAGAACTGCGTAAAGCATACACAAGCTTCAATAGTCAATTTGATCAAGCAGAAGAAAGGATATCAGTGATTGAAGATCAAATTAATGAAATAAAGTGAGAAGACAAGATTAGAGAAGAAAGAGTGAAAAGAAACGAACAAAACTTCCCAGAAATATGGGACTACGTGAAAAGACCTAATCTACATTTAATTGGTATGCCTGAAAGTGATGGGGAAAATGGAAAGAAGTTAGAAAACACTCTTCGGTATATTATCCAGGAGAACTTCCCCAACCTAGCGAGGCAGGCCATCATTCAAATTCAGGAAATACAGAAAACACCACAAAGATACTCCTCAAGAAGAGCAACCCCAAGACACATAATTGTCAGATGCACCAAGGTTGAAATGAAGGAAAAAATGTTAAGGGCAGCCAGAGAGAAAGGTCGGATTACCTACAAAGGGAAGCGCATTAGACTAACAGTGGATCTCTTGGCAGAAACCCTACAAGCTATGACTACTGGATAAATAATGAAATGAAGACAGAAATAAAGATGTTCTTTGAAACCAGTGAGAACAAAGACACAACATACCAGAATCTCTGGGACACATTTAAAGCAGTGTGTAGAGGGAAATTTATAGCACTAAATGCCCACAAGAGAAAGAAGGAAAGATCTAAAGTCGACACCCTAACATCACAATGAAAAGAACTAGAGAAGCAAGAGCAAACACATAAGCTAGCAGAAGACAAGAAATAACTAAGATCAGAGCAGAACTGAAGGAGACAGAGACACAAAAAAACCTTCAAAAAGTCAATTAATCCAGGAGC
>NW_016880227.1:0-410 GCF_001698545.2 Rhinopithecus bieti | reverse complement strand
ATTGAGGCCTATGGTGAAAAGGAACTATCCTCAGACAAAACAAGAAAGAAGCTTTCTGAGAAACCTCTTTGTGATGTGTTAATTCATCTTACAGGGTGACACGATTCTTTTCATGGATCAGTTTGGTAGCACTGTTTTTGGGGAATCTGAGAAGGGATATTTTGGATCGCATTGAAGCCTATGGTGACAAAGGAAATATCCTCAGATAAAAACTAGAAAGAAGCTTTCTGAGAAAGTTCTTTGTGATGTGTCAATTCATCTCACAGAGTTACACTTTTCTTTTCATGGACCAGTGTGTCAACACTGTTTTCGTGCAATCTGCAAAGGGATATTTAGGAGCGATTTGAGGCCTATGGTGATAAAGGAAATATTCTCAGGTAAAACTGGAAGGAAGCTTTCCGGGTAACTGA
>NW_016880226.1:0-651 GCF_001698545.2 Rhinopithecus bieti | reverse complement strand
CATCACAAAGAGTTCCATCCTTCCCTTCTTGGAACAGTTTGCTAGCACTGTTGTCGTTTATTGGGACAACAAGTGATATTTGGGAGCTCATTGAGGTCTATAGTGAAAAAGGAAATATCCTCATATCAAAACTGGAAAGAAGCCGTCTGAGAAACTACACTGCAATATGTGAAAGCAACTCACAGAGTTACACGTTTCTCTTCAGTGATCAGTTTGCTTACACAGTTTTCTTGTAATCTGCAATGGGATACTTCTTAGTGCAATGAAGATTACAGTGACAAAGGAAATATCCACCGATGAAAACTAGAAAGAAGCTTTCTTAGAAACTTCTTGGTGATGTGTGAATTCATCTCACAGAGTTACACTTATGTTTCCTGGAACAGTCCATTAACACTGTCTTTGAGGAACCTGAGAAGGGCTAATTGGATCGCATTGAGGCCTATGCTGATAAAGCAAATATCATCAGTTCAAAACGTGAAAGAAGCTTTCTGAGAAACTTCTTTGTGATCTGTGAATTCATCTCACAGAGTTACAGATTAATCCTCAGGAAGCAGTGTGTTAACACTGTTTTCGTGTAATCTGCACAGTGATATTTGGGAGACCATTGGGACCCATGGTGAAAAGGAAATATCATCAGATAATAACTAGAGA
>NW_016880225.1:0-259 GCF_001698545.2 Rhinopithecus bieti | reverse complement strand
CCCAAGTAGCTGGGACTACAGGCACCCGCAACCTCGCCCGGCTATTTGTGTGTGTGTGTGTGTTTGTTTTTTTTTTTTTTTTTTTTTGAGACGGAGTCTCGCTCTGTCACCCAGGCTGAAGTGCTGTGGCTGGATCTCAGCTCATTGCAAGCTCCGCCTCCCGGGTGCACGCCATTCTCCTGCCTCAGCCTCCTGACGAGCTGGGACTACAGGCGCCCGCCATCTCGCCCGGGTAGTTTTGTGTGTGTGTGTGTGTGTG
>NW_016880224.1:0-617 GCF_001698545.2 Rhinopithecus bieti | reverse complement strand
AGTTGAATTCCTAGGTATTTTATTCTCTTCGTAGCAATTGCGAATGGGAGCTCACTCATGATTTGCCTCTCTGTTTGTCTGTTAATTGTGTATAGGAACGGTTGTGATTTTTACACGTTGATTTTGTATCCTGAGACTTTGCTGAAGTTGCTTATCAGCTTAAGAAGATTTTGGGCTGAGATGATGGGATTTTCTAAATATACAATCATGTCATCTGCAAACAGGGACAATTTGACTTCCTCATTTCCTAATTGAATACCCTTTATTTCTTTCTCTTGCCTGATTGCCCTAGCCAGAACTTCCAATGCTATGTTGAATAGGAGTGGTGAGCAGGGGTATCCCTGTCTTGTGCCAGTTTTCAAAGGGAATGTTTCCAGTTTTCCCCATTTAGTATGATATTGGCTGTGAGTTTCTCATAAATAGCTCCTATTATTTTGAGATACGTTCCATCAATATCTAGTTTATTGAGAGTTTTAGCATGAAGGTTGTTGAATTTTGTTGAAGGCCTTTTCCGCATCTGTTGAGATAATCATGTGGTTTTGTCATTGCTTCTGTTTCTGTGATGGATTACATTTATTGATTTGCCTGTGTTGAACCAGCCTTGTATCCCAGGGATG
>NW_016880223.1:0-652 GCF_001698545.2 Rhinopithecus bieti | reverse complement strand
TTTCCTTTTTCACCATAGCCTTCAATGCATTCCTAAATATCACTTTGCAGAACTCAAGATAACAGAGTTATCAAACTCTTCAAAGAAAGGAAGAGTGGAACTCTGTGTGATGTAGTCACACGTCAGGAGGCAATCTCTCAGTAAGCTTCTCTCTACTTATTATGGTAGGATATTTCCTTTTTCACCATGGGCCGCTATGGGCTCCCAAATCTCACTTTGCAGATTCCACGAAAAGAGTGTTAGCAAACTGCTTCCTGAGAACTAAGCTGTAACGCTGTGAGAGGAATTCACAGATCACAAAAGTGTTTCTCAGAAACCTTCTTTCACGTTTTGAACTGATGATATTTCCTTTGTCACCACAAGCTTCATTGCATTCAGAAGTATCCCATTGCAGATTTCCAGAAAACTGTGTTAGCAAACTGATCACTGAAGAGAAACGTGTACCTCTGTGAGTTGCATTCACACAACGAAATGCAGTTTCCCAGAAGGTTTCTTTCCAGTTTTAATTTGAGGATATTTCCTTTTTGACCACAGTCCTCAATGAGCTCCCAAATATCACTTTGCAGAACATAAGATAACAGAGTTAGCAAACTCTTATAAGAAGGGAAGGATGGAACTCTGTGTGATGAATTCACACCTCAGAAAGCAATCT
>NW_016880222.1:0-620 GCF_001698545.2 Rhinopithecus bieti | reverse complement strand
TGGGGGTATTGGAGTAGGCAGAGGGTAGAAGTGGTGATACCTCAGGGAACGCTGGGAATCTCCCATGGACGACTCTCCCATCCCAGAAGACTCCAAATCTGTCCTGGCTTTGCTGTAAAGCACCAGGCATTGGAGCACTGCACCCGTGTCTCTCGCAAAAGGCTTCCACAAGCAAAAACGGGGCCGCATTGTGGTCTGGGAGAGCTGCAGGGACTCAGGGGGACATTTAAGCAGGCAGAGGGGAGAAGCGGAGAGACTGTGCAGAATGCTGGGAGCTTCCCAAAGAGATTTCTCCCATCCCAGAGGCCCCGGGGCTGATATAGGTGAGCTGTAAAGCCGTAGGCTTTGAAGTAGGGTGACTGTATCTCTCGTGAAAGGCCCCTATAAGCAAAATCATGGCAAGAGTGGGGAGTGGGCCTCAGGCGGATGTTGAGGCTGGCAGATGGGAGTAGAGGCAAGACCTCAGGGAATGCTGGGAGTATTCCAAGGATGCCTCTTTTATTCCGGAAGAGTCCAGGGCTGTCTCAAGCGGGGTGTAAAGGCCCAGGCTTTGGAGCAGAGTACCTGTGTGTCTCACGGAAGGCCCCCATAAACCAAAATGGAGGCGCAGTGTGACGTGG
>NW_016880221.1:0-619 GCF_001698545.2 Rhinopithecus bieti | reverse complement strand
TATAAATTAATACATATTCAATATTAGGGAAGGTTATTTTATTGGGGACATTAAATAACTGTTTATTTGATTATTTTAAAAACTAAGTAAAATATATAACCTCTCAATCTGCCTATTCAATAGAGTTAAATTGGATTCAAATTCTATAGCTGAAGCAACTTGTCCACCTAAATAATGTTGAGCCTACACAATGCCTCACATTTAACAGAGATGTTTCTTAACCTAATGGCTGAAAGTAAAGGTGTATGGCTCTGGTTATTAAAATGCGGACATCGTTGTGGGGCTTTTGAGGGCATTATGAAATTGGGAAAACCATTAATATGCAGACTTCTATGTTTTAGAAGCTTTATTTAAAAAGTACAGAAATAGAAAACAGCTCAACTAAGGAACAGAAACAGAAAATCTACTTTCTCCTTCAAACCAAGTTCATTGTGTTCTACACAATAAGTAAATCTTACCCATAATAGAAGTCTATATAAATCAAAATGTGCAAGTCCATATTTACTCACAAAGAATATCTAAGAATTTCACAAAATGGTACTATTTTTAGCCCATGCATTATCCTAAAACCTTTATTTTTCAATTTAGTGCCATTATTGGATTAGCTTTTAAGAAGCAA
>NW_016880220.1:0-652 GCF_001698545.2 Rhinopithecus bieti | reverse complement strand
AGAAAACCCCATCATCTCAGCCCAAAATCTCCTAGAGCTGATAAGTAACTTCAGCAATATCTCAGGATACAAAATCAACGTGCAAAAATCGCAAGCACTCCTATACACCAATAACAGACAGAGAGCCAAATAATGAGTGAACTCCCATTCACAATTGCTTCAAAGAGAATAAAATACCCAGGAATCCAACTTACAAGAGATGTGAAGGACCTCTTCAAGGAGAACTATAAACCACTGCTCAATGAAATAAAAGAGGACGCAAACAAATGGAAGAGCATTCCATGCTCATGGATAGGAACAATCAATATCATGAAAATGGCCACAGTGCCCAAGGTAATTTATAGATTCAATGCCATCCCCATCAAGATATCAATGACTTTCTTTACAGAATTGGAGAAAAACTATTTTAAAGTTCATATGGAACCAAAAAAGAGCCTGCATTGCCAAGACAATCCTAAGCCAAAAGAACAAAGCTGGAGGCATAATGCTACCTGACTTCAAACTATACTACAAGGCTACAGTAACCAAAACAGCATAGTACTGGTACCAAAACAGAGATATAAACGAATGGAACAGAACAGAGCCCTCAGAATTACTACCACACATCTACTACCATCTGATCTCTGACAAATCTGACAAAAACAATAAATTG
>NW_016880219.1:0-263 GCF_001698545.2 Rhinopithecus bieti | reverse complement strand
CAGCAGTGGCAGCTGAGGGTGAGGTGGAAGGGAGGAGTGGCGAGGTGTCCCCTGAACCTGGGAGAGAGGATGGCGTAGAGCAGGTGCCCACAGACTCTCTCTGTAAAGGACCAGATAGTAAATAATGTAGGCTTTGCCAGCCAGCCAGTCTCTGTTGCAGCTCCGCAGCCCTGGCCTTGGAGCTCAGAAGCAGCCTGAGAGGATTTGTAAACAAACGGGCATGGAAGTGTTCCAACAAAATTTGATTTACAAAAATAGGCAGC
>NW_016880218.1:0-653 GCF_001698545.2 Rhinopithecus bieti | reverse complement strand
ATCTGTCTGATTCTTGCTTAGGAAGCTTCCTCTCAAGGGTGTACTCCGCCGTGTGAGGTGTGGGGTGTCAGTCTGCCCCAGTGGAGGATGTCTCCCAGTTAGGTTACTCAGGGGTCAGGGACCCACTTGAGCATGCAGTCTGTCCGTTCTCAGATCTCAACCTCCGTGTTGGGAGATGCACTGCTCTCTTCAAAGCTGTCAGACAGAGTCATTTGCATCTGCAGAGGTTTCTGCTGCTTTTTTTTTTTTTGTTGTTGTTGTTTAGCCATGCCCTGTCCCCAGAGGTGGAGTCTACAGAGACTGGCAGGAGGGTGCATGTGTCCAGGAATTTATCCATTTCTTCTAGATTTTCTAGTTTATTTGTGTAGAGGTGCTTATAGTATTCTCTGATGGTAGTTTGTATTTCTGTGAGATTGGTGGTGATATCCCCTTTATCATTTTTTATTGCGTCAATTTGATTCTTCTCTCTTTTCTTCTTTATTAGTCTTGCTAGAGGTCTATCAGTTTTTTTGTTGATGTTTTCAAAAAAGCAGCTCCTGGATTCATTGGTTTTTTGAAGGGCCTTTTTTTGTCTCTATCTCCTTCAATTCTCCTCTGATCTTAGTTATTTCTTGCCTTCTGCTAGCTTTTCTATTTTGGAACAGGAATGCTTA
>NW_016880217.1:0-1161 GCF_001698545.2 Rhinopithecus bieti | reverse complement strand
CCTTTCTCTCTGGCTGCCCTTAACATTTTTTCCTTCATTTCAACTTCATTTCAATTTCAACAATTGAATCTGACAATTATGTGTCTTGGAGTTACTCCTCTCAAGGAGTATCTTTGTGGCATTCTCTGTATTTCCTTAATTTGAATGTTGGCCTGCCTTGCTAGGTTGGGGAAGTTCTCCTGGATGATATCCTGCAGAGTGTTTTCCAACTTGGTTCCATTCTCCCCGTCACTTTCAGGTACACCAATCAGATGTAGATATGGTCTTTTCACATAGTCCCACATTTCTTGGAGGCTTTATTCATTTCTTTTACTCTTTTTTCTCTAAACTTCTCTTTTCACTTCATTTCATTCATTTGATCTCCAATCACTGATACACTTTCTTCCAGTTGATCGAATTGGTTACTGAAGCTTGTGCATTTATCACATAGTTCTTGTGCCATGGTTTTCACCTCTATCAGGTCATTTAAGGACTTCTCTATATTGGTTATTCTAGTTAGCCATTTGTCAAATCTTTTTTCAAGGTTGTTAGCTCCTTTGCGATGAGTTCGAACTTCCTGCTTTAGCTCGGAGAAGTTTGATCATCTGAAGCCTTCTTCTCTCAACTCGTCAAAGTCATTCTCTGTCCAGCTTTGTTCCGTTGCTGGTGAGGAGCTGCGTTCCTTTGGAGGGTGAGGGGCGCTCTGATTTTAGAATTTTCAGCTTTTCAGCTCTGTTTTCTCCCCATCTTTGTGGTTTTATCTACTTTTGGTCTTCGATGATGGTGACGTACAGATGGGGTTTTGGTGTGGATGTCCTTTCTGTTTGTCAGTTTTCCTTCTAACAGTCAGGATCCTCAGCTGCAGGTCTGTTGGAATTTGCTAGAGGTCCACTCCAGACCCTGTTTGCCTGGGTATCAGCAGCAGAGGCTGCAGAAGAATATTGCTGAACAGCAAAAATGTTGCTGCCTGATCATTCCTCTGGAAGCTTCGTTTCAGACGGGTATCCGGCCGTGTGAGGTGTCAGTCTGCCCCTACTGGGGGGTGCCTCCCGGCTGGGCTACTCAGGGGTCAGGGAACTTGAGGGGGAAGTCTGTCCGTTTTCAGATCTCAGACTCTGTGCTGGGAGAACCATTACTCTCTTCAAAGCTGTCAGACAGGGACGTTTAAATCTACAGAGGTTT
>NW_016880216.1:0-620 GCF_001698545.2 Rhinopithecus bieti | reverse complement strand
CGCAGAACTGAAGGGGATAGAGACACAAAAAAAAACCTTCAAAAAAATCAGTGAATCCAGGAGCTGGTTTTTTGAAAAAATCAATAAAATAGATAGACTGCTAGCAAAACTAATAGAGAATAAAAGAGAGAAGAATAAAATAGATACAATAAAAATGATAAAGGGGATATCACAACCAATCCCACAGAAATACAAACTACCATCAGAGAATACTATAAACACCTCTATGCAAATAAACTAGAAAATCTAGAAGAAATGGATAAATTCCTGGACATATACACCCTCCCAAGGCTAAACCAGGAAGAATTGAATCTCTGAATAAACCAATAACACATTCTGAAATTGAGGCAATAACTAATAACCTACCAACCAAGAAAAGCCCAGGACTAGAGGGAGTAACAGCTGAATTTTATCAGAGGAACAAAGAGGAGCTAGTACCATTCCTTCTGAAACTATTTCAATGAGTGAAAAAAGAGGGAATCCTCCCCAACTCATTTTATGAGGTTAGCATCACCCTGATACCAAAGCTTGGGAGAGACACAACAAAAAAAGAGAATTTTAGGAGGGGGGCGGAGCAAGATGGCCGAATAGGAACAGCTCCAGTCTCCAACTCCCAGCGC
>NW_016880215.1:0-619 GCF_001698545.2 Rhinopithecus bieti | reverse complement strand
TTTTCCAGTTGTCCATCCTTATCTCCCATGAAGTAGAGCATGGGCACGTTAAACTGGGAGGCTGCAATCCACTGCAGGACAGCCTGGAGCTGCTTCTGCAAGCTATTTGTAGAGCACTGATTATTGACAATTACTTCATGTCCAAGAGAGTCTTGATAGTTCTGTGGCATTGCACCGCTGTGAATGCACCTGGTGCCCCTGAAATTGGGCTTATCTGCCGAGGCTGCTTGTTCTTCCAACTCAGCAAGGGCTGCCCCATCGTTGCTATACTTCGCTATGATAAGGTAGAGCTTCATGACAGATTCTACCAGTTTATGTATAAATTGCCAGTTCACTTGCTTCATCCCACTGATAAAGTCAAGTTCTTGATGGTCCTGGCATTGTTCTTCCCCTTTGTCAGATCTCTTGGACATGTAAGTTGCTTTGCTTGCCCTGGGCTCAGAATGCTTGTTCTCACCTTCGCGTGGATCCTCACCTTTGAAGGGGTTCTCATTAAGCAGTTTCTCAATCAGCTTTAGAATGATGGCATATCCATTTTCTGGGAGTCCAGGGGTTGGTTCTCCTTTTGACAGGTGGATGGTCCAGGGGCTCTGTGAGATTCAAGGTGTTTCACTGAAGG
>NW_016880214.1:0-1371 GCF_001698545.2 Rhinopithecus bieti | reverse complement strand
AAAAAAAAAAAAGGAAAAGAGAAACTAAAGTAGGCAACGTAAATGTTTCTTCACCCTGATATGGAAGGAAAGCACCTATCTCCAACCACCAGAAGCATAAAGATTTCCCTCCCAAACATCCAGCTAGTTCACTCAACATGTATTTCAGGCTGCCTGCGAGGTACAGGAATAAGTCGCCCCTATGAGGCACAGGAATAAGTCATCCCTAAGAAAGCTGCCTTCTTCAGCTGGATGTGGTGGCTCACGCCTGTAATCCCAACATTTTCAGATGCCTAGGTGGGTGGACCACTTTAGTTCAGGAGTTCAAGTCCAGCCTGGCCAAAATGGTGAAACCCCAGCTCTACTAAAAATACAAAAAATTAGCCGGGCGTGGTGGTGCATGCCTGTAGTCCCAGCTACTCGGGAGGCTGAGGCAGGAGAATCGCTTGAACCTGGGAGGTAGAGGTTGCATTGGGCCAAGATTGAGCCACTGAACTCCAGCCTAAGCAACAGAGTGAAATTCTGTCTAAAAAAAAAAAGAAAGAAAGAAAAGAAAAAAGAAAGCTGCCTTCTTCAAGGCCTTCTCTTCCCTCGTTCTTGGTCACCCTCAGAACATCTTCTTTTCCAGTTCTCCTGTACCTGAGTGATGAATACAATGTCTCATTTATTAGCTTAGAGACCAATAGAAAACAATATTCTCAAAAAAAAAAAAAAAAAAAAAAAAAAAAAAAAAAATTTTTTCTCCTTTTCAGAAAGACTGGGGAAACTAGTCTTTTTTTGCCCTGCTCGGAGACTTGGCATCTGAGGTTTGCCTACTGTTTGGGAGAGGAACACAGGGATACTGAGGAGGCAGAGGAGAGAATGGCTAAGCCCCTGGGCTCTGCCCCGCAGTGGCCTCTGGCCCCAGGTGCTGCTGGCCCTACCACCCCTTCACCAAGTCACTCGACTCTTGACCCTGTGCCCTCCCCCAGCAGTCTGCAAAGCAATTTAGTTAAGAGTGCCCCAAGTGGAAAGAAAGCAGCCAAATGCCAAAATCGTCCCTTTTCTCAGCATTATTTGGTTCGGGTGAGGTCAGGTGTAGCAAGAAGTCAGTTGTGAGGCAAGATTTAGGGAGCACAGGAAGGCTCAGGCTCAAAAATAAATTCCACGTGAATGCCTGAACTGTTGGTGACTAATTCATCCCTTTATTCACTAAACAAATATTTATCCAGAACTCCTCACAGACAACCCCTCCCCCCAACTAAATAGAAATGGTGTCTATCCTCAAGTTGATCACAATGCAGCAGAAAATTCTAATTTAAATGTAAATCACCCAATGCCAGGTGGCGCTCCTGGAATCATAGGAAGAGCTCTGTTTTGGAGCCTGGGTTGTTGACCTTAAAGTCCAGCCTT
>NW_016880213.1:0-595 GCF_001698545.2 Rhinopithecus bieti | reverse complement strand
CGCAGGGGCCAGGCCTCGGTGGAGCTCGCCAGGCCGTAGATTCTGTCTGTGCTTGCAGAGTTGAGCAGACTCCAGGGACTGAGCTGCTCTCATCAAATCCCCTAAACACTAACTGGATAGTAATGGATGTGTGGTTCTTTCCACAAGAGACTTTAGACCCCTACATGGAAACAAAGCCCAAAAGTGTGTGTGTGTGTGTGTGTGTGTGTGTGTGTGTGTGTGTGTGTGTAATTGATTGGGAAGAATGCCAACCAGATGAAAGATGGGCATATCTCCCAGAGAAAGCAGTGCTTGCTGTCATCGATCCTGGGAGGGTGTGCCCCAGCCTGGGAGGTTGTGTCCTAGGCTAGGAAGCTGTGCCCTAGAAGAGTTTTACATGTTCACATCCAGCCGCCCTTTTTCTGGACTTCGATTTAAAACAAGTACTCAGGTCAGCCTTCTTCATAGGGATGGAGAAGTTAAAACACAAATGGAAGTGACACTGGTTTTTTTTCAAAAAGGATGTTTTAATTAATAAATAACATCACCTTAGTGTCAAAACCATTCTTTAGAAAAATGGTTAGTTGCCCTCCAAAGAAAAGGCTACAGTCTTAAT
>NW_016880212.1:0-1832 GCF_001698545.2 Rhinopithecus bieti | reverse complement strand
AAAATGAGCCAGGTGTGGTTGTGCATGCCTGTAGTCCCAGTTACTCAGGGAACGGGGCGGGGGCGGGTGGGGGCTGAGGTGGGAGGATCACTTGAACTCAGGAAGTGGAGGCTGCAGTGAGCGGTGATTGTGCCACTACACTCCAGCCTGGGTGAGAGAATGAGACCTTGTTTCAAAAAAAAAAAGCTGTAAGACCACAGGGAACCCATGGATGGTGGGAGGCTGTTGGGGGGCATGATTTCCGTTTGCTAGGTCAGGTTCAGGTTCTTCTATGTTATTCAAAACCAAAGTGAGGTAAACAGGTAAAGAGAACAGACCAGAAAACCAGAAACTGGAGGATAATATGGTAAGAGAAAGAGCTGAGTGGGAGAGAGATCTGGAAAAACAGTGTGGTCTGAGGGGATTCGGAAGGGATAGTTTTGGGGAGAAATACCATCCAAGTAAAAATGTTGAATGGGAGAGAGAGGATTTTTTTTTTTTTTTCAACGGAGTCTCACTGTGTTTTCCAGGCTGGAGTGCAGTGGCGCCATCTCCACCTACCGGGTCTAAGCGATTTCTGCCTCAGCCTCCCAAGTACCTGGAATTACAAGCGTGTGCCGCCACGCCCGGCTAATTTTTGTATTTTTAGTAGAGACAGGGTTTCACCATGTTGGTCAGGCTGGTCTCGAACTCCTGAACTCAGGTGATCCGCCTGCCGTGGGCTCCCAAAGTGCTGGGATTACAGGCGTGAGCCACTGCGCACAGCCGAGAAAGAGGATTTTAAAGACATTGGGCTGTCCATTAAAATGTGCTCCTAATTCATTGCCCCTTTCCCCTGTCTCTGATATTTCCTTCAGAAATTAAGTAGAGATTTAAATTAGTTTCTGATTACTAAACTGGGTTTCTTCTATTGTGTTATGTGTCATGACTGGGCCCCAGGATTTATTCAGAATATAGAAAGACAGGATATTGTGGTGGAAACCAGCATATTAAAATTTAAGTTTTCAGAAACCTAACAGTTCTAGGTGATGACTAAGTCCAGGGTGTGGCCAGGGTGACACAGAGCAGAAGTGAAGGTTCTTGAAAAGAGGGAGCTTACAAATTAACGTAAGGGAATGGTCAGAAGATAGTAGATAGTCCTTCGTGGTGGCTCACAGGATACTCACTTGAGGCCAGGAGTTCAAGACCAGCCTGGGGAACAGAGTGAGACTCCATCTCCACAAAAAACTAAATTAGCTGGGTACACATCTGTAGTCCTAGCTACTTGAGAGGCTGAGGCAGGAGGATCACCTTAACCCAGGAGTTCAAGGTGAACTCCAGCCTGGGTGACAGAGTGAGTCTCTGACTCTAAAAAAAGAAGAAAATGGTTAGATAGAGAAGGGGATAGAAAGTGAAGGCTGGGTGTGGTGGCTTACGCCTGTAATCCCAGCACTTTGGGAGGCCGAGGCAGGCAGATCACCTGAGGTTGGGAGTTTGAGTGTGGGGAAAAGAAAGCGAGATCAGCCTGTTACTGTGTCCATATAGAAGGAAGTAGACATAAGAGACTCCATTTAGTTCTGTATTTGAAATGCTGTTAATCTGTGACCCTACCCCATCCTTGTCCTTGCAAGAAACATGCGCTGTGGTGACTCAAGGTTTAATGGATATTGGGCTGTGCAGGATGTGTCTTTGTTAAACAAGTACCTGAAGGCAGCTTGCTGGTTAAAAATCCTGCCCGTCCCTGGGCAATGGAACATCTCAGGGTAAAACCCATTGTGTGCTTTGTTTACTGAGCAAGGAGAAAACCACCTTTAGGAACAAGGTGGGACTTGCTGGAGCAATGCTGCTAAAAGTTTATGGAGATGTTTGCATAT
>NW_016880211.1:0-1544 GCF_001698545.2 Rhinopithecus bieti | reverse complement strand
AAACTTGCTTTGCCCAGAGAACCCCAAGATCTAACCTAGTAGTTAGATAAGTTCTTGCCAAAGTACTTTTCATATCAGGATCCCTAAACATAGCAGCTTTTGTGTGTGTGTGTCCAGTAATTTGTTAAGATTATTCAGTGAAGGGGAAATTTTTTTTTTTTTTTTTTTTTGAGCCGGAGTCTCGCTCTGTAGCCCAGGCTGGAGTGCAGTGACGCAATCTCGGCTCACTGCAAGCTCCGCCTCCCGGGTTCACGCCATTCTCCTGCCTCAGTCTCCTGAGTAGCTGGGACTATAGGCGCCCGCCACCGCGCCCGGCTAATTTTTTGTATTTTTAATAGAGACGGGGTTTCACCGTGGTCTCGATCTCCTGACCTTGTGATTCGCCCGCCTCGGCCTCCCAAAGTGCTGGGATTACAGGCGTGAGCCACCACGCCCGGCCAATGAAGGGGAAAATGTAAGGAAAGAGGTAGCAGAATTGGTGCCTGGCTTACTTGGAATGATTGACCGCATCAGTCAAACCAAAGCAATATGTCGAAATAAAAATGGACTATTTATAATTGCATGCAGGTTTTTATCCTGAATTAATCAGAAATTACTATCACTGGTCAAATGAGAGATAATTGTCGTATTTCTTAGCTTCTTGTTATATAGGTTTCTTTACTAAGTACTGCCAGACAAAGAGAAGAGATAAAAGAGTTGCAGTGTAGAAATTAAATATTGTGTTCTAATGTTACAATAATGGACTATACCTGACTGCAACAGTAAGCAGCAATGAACAACAACAACAAATATAAAAGAATAGGATGGGCCGGGCACGGTGGCTCACGCCTGTAATCCCAGTACTTTGGGAGGCCGAGGCAGGCGGATCACAAGGTGAGGAGATCAAGACCATCCTGGTTAACACAGTGAAACCCCATCTCTACTAAAAATACAAAAAATTAACTGGGCATGGTGGTGGGCACCTGTAGTCCCAGCTACTCGGGAGGCTGAGGCAGGAGAATCATTTGAACCCAGGAGGCAGAGGCTGCAGTGAGCTGAGATCATGCCACTGCACTCCAGCCTGGTGATGAAGAGAGACTCAGTCTCAAAAAAAAAAAAAAAGAATAAGATAAAATGAGAAATATGACTTGAAGCTCTAATGCATAATACAATTCTAACTGTACTTAACACCTCCTAATTTCTATTAATACCTTTTATTTGATAATGATTGGTTACTATAAATCTAGGCTATGCTGGATTATGTCAGCCTAAGATGTGACAAGAAGGTCCCAGGCCAGTCACCACAGAAAGATCTTTTCAAGAGTGTTTAGGTCATATCCTTTGCCCACTTTTTGATGGGGTTGTTTGTTTTTTTCTTGTAAATTTGTTTGAGTTCTTTGTAGATTCTGGATATTAGCCCTTTGTCAGATGAGTAGATTGCAAAAATTTTCTCCCATTCTGTAGGTTGCCTGTTCACTCTGATGGTAGTTTCTTTTGCTGTGCAGAAGCTCTTTAGTCAGACATTTCTCAAAAGAAGACATTCATACAGCCAACAGACACATGAA
>NW_016880210.1:0-285 GCF_001698545.2 Rhinopithecus bieti | reverse complement strand
GTTCACCTATAAGATTAAGTTTAGTGCAGGCAAAAAGGGCTCATTAAAATTTTCATCCACTTTTTTCAACCTCTACCCAAACTTTAATATAATTTATGCCCCAATTTTTATTTTATCAATTATTCTTAACCATATTTCACAAAATTTATATTTTTTCTTTATTTAGAAATGTAAGGCTATTATTTGCTTTTAAAGTCTGTATTACAGCTTTTTTATTTTGTGAAATAATAGCACCAATATATTAATAATACAAATATTTATAGTGTAAATACTTATTCATCAAAA
>NW_016880209.1:0-3130 GCF_001698545.2 Rhinopithecus bieti | reverse complement strand
CACATCACAGTTAAAAGAACGAGAGATGAAACAGAAACACATTCAAAAGCTAGCAGATGGCAAGAAATAACTAACATCAGTGCAGAACTGAAGGAGATAGAGACACAAAAAAAACTTCAAAAAATCAATGAATCCAGCAGCTGATTATTTTGAAAAGATCAACAAAACTGATAGACCACTAGCAAGACTAATAAAGAAGAAAAGAGAGAAGAATCAAATAGATGCAATAAAAAATGATAAAGGGGATATCACCACTGACCCCACAGAAATACAAACTACCATCAGAGAATACTATAAACACCTCTATGCAAATAAACTAGAAAACCCAGAAGAAATGGCTAAATTCCTGGACGCATACACTCTCTCAAGACTAAAACAGGAAGAAGAATCCCCGAATAAACCAATAACAGTCTCTGAAGAAAAATCCAGGACCAGATGGATTAACAGCCAAATTCTACCAGAGGTACAAGGAGGGGCTGGTACCATTCCTTCTGATATTATTCCAATCAGTAGGAAAGAGGGAATCCTCCCTAACTCATTTTATGAGGCCGATATCATCCTGATACCAAAGCCAGGCAGAGACGCACACAAAAAAGAGAATATTAGAGCTATATCCCTGGTGAACATTGATGCAAAAATGCTAAAATCTCTCAATAAATTAGGTATTGATGGAAAGTATCTCAAAATAATAAGAACTATTTATGACAAACCCACAGCCAATATCATACTGAATGGGCAAAAACTGGAAGCCTTCCCTTAGAAAGCTGGCACAAGACAGGGATGTCCACTCTTACCACTCCTATTCAACAAAATATTGGAAGTTCTGGCCAGGGCAATCAGGCAGAGCAAGAAATAAAGGATATTCAATTAGGAAAACAGAAAGTCAAGGTGTCTCTGTTTGCAGTTGACATGATTGTATATTTAGAAAACCCCATCATCTCTGTCCAAAACCTCTTTAAGCTGATAAGCAACTTCAGCAGTCTCAGGATACAAAATCAATGTGCAAAAATCACAAGCATTCTTATACCACACTAACAGACAAACAGAAAGCCAAATCAAGAGTAAACTCCCATGCACAATTGCTTCAAATAGAATAAAATACCTATGAATCCAACTTTCAAGGAATGTGAAGGACCTCTTCAAGGAGAACTATAAAACACTGTTCATTGAAATAAAAGAGCACACAAACAAATGGAAGAACATTCCATTCTCATGGATAGGAAGAATCAATATCGCAAAAAAGGCCATACCGGCCAAGATAAGTTATAGATTCAAAGCCATCCCTATTAAGCTACCAATGAGTTTCTTCATAGAATTGGAAAAAAACTGCTTTAAAGTTCATATGGAACCAAAAAAGAGCCTGCATTGACAAGACAATCCTAAGTTAAAAGAACAAAGCTGGAGGCATCATGTACCTGACTTCAAACTATACTACAAGGCTATATTAACCAAAAACAGCATGATACTGGTACCAAAACGAAGATATAGACCAATGGAGCAGAGCACAGGCCTTAGAAATAACACCACACACCTACAACGACCTGATCTTTGACAAACCTGACAAAAACAAGAAATGGGGAAAGGATTCCCTATTTAGTAAATTGTGCTGTGAAAACTGGCTAGACATATGTAGAAAGCTGAAACAGGTCCCTTCCTTACACCTTATACAAAAACTAATTCAATATGGATTAGGGACTTAAATGTTAGATTCAAAACCATAAAAACTTTAGAAGATAACTTAGGCAATACCGTTCAGGCATAGGCATGTTCAAGGACTTCATGTCTAAAACACCAAAAGCAATGGCAACAAAGGCCAAAATTGACAAATCGGATCCAATTAAAGAGCTTCTGTACATCAAAAGAAACTACCACCAGAGTAAACAGACAACCTACAGAACGGGTAAAAATTTTTGTAATCTACTCATATGACAAAGGGCTAATATCCAGAATCTACAAATGGCTCAAACAAATTTACATGAAGAAACAAACAACCCCATCAAAAAGTGGGTAAAGGATATAAACAGTTTTCAAAAGAAGACAATTATGCAGCCAACAGACGCATGAAAAAAAAATTATCATCATCACTAGGCATCAGAGATGTGCAAATCAAAACCACAATGAGATACAATCTCACACCAGTTAGGATGGCGATCATTAAAAAGTCAGGAAACAACAGGTGCTGGAGAGGATGTGGAGAAATAGGAACACTTTTACACTGTTTGTGTAACTCTTAACTAGTCTTACCATCGTGGAAGACAGTGTGGCAATTCCTCAAGGATCTAGAACTAGAAACACCATTTGACCCAGCCATCCCATTACTGGGTGTATACCCAAAGGATTATAAATCATGCTGCTATAAAGACACATGCACACGTATGTTTATTGTGGCACTATTCACAATAGCAAAGACTTAGAACCAATACAAATGTCCATCAGTGACAGACCAGATTAAGAAAATGTGACACATATACACGATGGAATACTAGGCAGACATAAAAAAGGATGAGTTCATGTCCTTTTCTGGGACATGGATGCAGCCTAAAACCATCATTCTCTGCAAACTATTGCAAGAACAGAAAAACAAATGCCGCATGTCCTCACTCATAGGTGGGAAATGAAAGTATGAGAACACTTGGACACAATAAGGAGAACATCACACACTGGGGCCTGTCATGGGGTGGGGGCATGGGGGAGGGATAGCATTAGGAGATATACCTAATGTAAATAAGGAGTTGCTGGGTGCAGTACACCAACATGGCACATGTGTACATATGTAACAAACCTGCACTTTGTGCAAATGTACCCTAGAACTTAAAGTGTAATAAAAAATAAGAGAAAAGCTAAAAAAAAGAGTGTTTCCAACTTTCTGAATTGAAATGTTCAACTCTATGAGAGGAATTCTCGTGTCAGAAAGCTGCTTCTCAAATAACTTCCCTGTAGGTTTTTTTTTTTTTAATACTTTAAGTTCTAGGGTACATGTGCATAACGTGCAAGTTTCTTACATGTGTATACTTGTGCCATGTTGGTGTGCGGCACTATCAACACGTCAGCACCCATCAATTCATCATTTATATCATGAATAACTCCCAATCCAATCCCCCCCCTTCCCGTGATAGACCCCGGTGTGTGA
>NW_016880208.1:0-3129 GCF_001698545.2 Rhinopithecus bieti | reverse complement strand
CAACATGTATGCACCCTTGATTTGCAGACAAAATAAATTTACCCTTTAGAGTGTTATTGAAAAAAAAAAAGACAAAACAAACAAGAAAATCTACCTCGTTTTATGTAACAAGTAGTCTATTAATTTTTAAAATAACCAAAACACATTGGACCTCTTTGTACTTTCTGCTTAATTTTGCTGTGGACCTAAAACTTGTGTAAAAAAAAATAAGGCAATAACAACAACATTGGGCCAAAATGTCAGCCTTTATAAAAAATTATTTTTCAGGACTAAATTTTCTTCTTGTTGAAAAGTATAAAAGTTAAAGAATTTAGGTATTGGCAAAACCTTTGTTTCTTCCCTATTTAAATGAGGGTTAAGTTGCCTGCTTGAAGATTCCTCTTTCGTAGATCTCAGTCATATTATTCATTTGGTCTTTCTGTTCCCCTAGACAGGTCAAGGAGCTCAAATGTATTACCTGGATACAACAGAAGTACTCCTTTCTGTTTTAACTTCAATATTTTTAATCTTCCTATAGAAAAAAAAAGTCAACTTTAAATACAGATGCCATTGAGGTCAAACACCTCTCGCTTGATCAGTCCTCTTTTTCACAAACTGTCCATTAATTTTAAATATTTAAAACCTCAAGAATGAACTTCATTCAATCAAACTAAAATAAGGGCAGCCATTCAGGCCCAGTGCCAACCAATTTGGGGGAGATTATACATAGGTCAGGAAAAGGCATGACAGTGGAACACTTCAATGTATCAATAGTCACAAGGATATATAAGATTTAGAGTCATTTGCATAGCTAGCTCGACTTCCTCACCACCAGTATTTCTGAACAGGGGATATCAAAATGTAAGTAATGTGGGAAAAGCATAAAAGAGTAACATAATATATATTTTTTGAAGTGACATATGTGGAAATAAGAATGCTGTTTCCATTGGTGCCCATGTCACTTAGGTACCATTGGACTTTAATTTTTCCAAGTCACAGTTCCTTTAACCCTTCAAAGGAAATGATAATTCCATCTTCAAGATTATAGTGAACCACAAAAGAGCTATGATACTATAGTACTTAGCAAAGCATAGAAAAGAGCAAGTACTCACAAATGGTAGGGAAAGATAGCAGTACTTGGAATGATGATGTTAAAAGGAATGCTGGTAATCCTGGTATGGGCATTGTTTCTTTCTGTCATGGCAGTAATAGTGGAGGCTACAGGCACAGCAGCAGAAGCAGCCATAGTGGGAATATGTTCAGCAGTAATTATATGCTGATTGCACTGGAATTCCTGAAAAGCAAGGAAGGACCTAATTCCATCATGATTTCTATCAGGAGTCAGCAAACTGCAGCCTGCTTCCCCGTTTTGTATGGCCTGAATGCTAAGAATATTTTTTTCTGCATACTTCAATGGTTACATTTTAAGTAGTTATGTAGGTACTTGCATAATATGTTCAATTTTGCTGCTTGACCAAAAAATATTTACCATCTAACCCTTTAGAGAAAAAGTTTGCTGATCCCTGCCCTATATCCTTGATTATTGCAAGACATTCAGGATGTCTCTTACCTCTTGTGCAAATGCTTCTCAGATCTCCTGATCTGATCTAAGTTAACAGTCTCTTTGTAATACCCATATTCTCAGCAAAATCTCCTAAATTGTCCATGTATTCTTTGTTTGTTTCTAATCTCCTGAAAACATAGATATCTCTGGTTTCTCTCCCACATAGCTGGTAACTTTAAGCCTGAAGTGAGGAACACAATCTTCCCTGTTTTTCATAACACTTTCATACTATTCTCCTTCTGCCTAAAAATCCCAAGTTTGTTTGAAGTTCATACTATCAAATGAAGTATATTAATTATGGCCTTTAATTTTGATTTATTAGCAATCAATTCAGTACTTTACTGGCTTAAAATAACAAAATATTATTTTCATTCATCTAACCTGTCCATGTCTGCTCAGTGGAAAACTCTACTCCATGTCACCATCATTTTGAGACCGGGTGGATAGAACCTGCATCTTGCCATTCACTGTGGTGCAGAGAAATAGACATGGAAAATTGTATCTTGGCTCTTGAAAATGGCTTTCCAAGAGGTGACATCTCATGCTCACATTAATTGACCAAAGCCACTCAAATGAACAGGCATAACTCCTTGGGGGCATTTCCTACCAAATGACCTGAAAATGGAAAATGGAAACTTCTTCAGAACTTCATGAATCACTCTCATTCTTCACCAACTACTATGTCTTGTTAGTTTGCAGTCCTCTGTGGATCTTGGGCTATTGTCCCTAATTCCTCTAAATGTTAGCACACGAATCATGTCTCTCTCCCACGATTTTTGTCCCAAGACTCACTGATGTTAATCTGCACACAGATTATCCAGCATCTGTCACTGAGTTGTTTGACTGTGTCATCATTTCACCACAGTTACCTATTCCCATGGTCATAACCTAGACTTTGGAATTACTATAACCGCAACCCACCCATAGTCTCAAGCAGCCATTCTCCTATTAACACGTCCCATTTTTTCATCCCAGACCTACTTATGTTTGAACTCTAACTTTCACCCAACCACTGGGACTTCCAATCCATTAACATTACCAATTTTTCACTATTGATTTCCATCCCCTTGTGCTTTTATTTCTTCCTCTATTGTTCTCATATTTCATAGCCCATCATTATAGTCACTCCTTTTCATGGTGTTTCAGGTCCTTTGTCCCTCTCTCCTTGCTTTTTACATATTTAGCAAAATGCAACTGGGATTAAATATTGGTCTCTGCCTACTTGACATCAGGACCCAAATTTCCAAGTGGCCTTAGAAAAACACACAACCTGAGGCTAACCTAGGGCGGAGCAAGATGGCCGAATAGGAACAGCTCCAGTCTCCAACTCCCAGCGCGAGCGACACAGAACACCGGTGATTTCTGCGTTTTCAACTGAGGTACTGGGGTCATCTCACTAGGGAGTGCCGGACAATCGGTGCTGGTCAGTTGCTGCAGCCCGACCAGCGAGAGCTGAAGCAGGGCGAGGCATCGCCTCACCTGGGAAGCGCAAGGGGGAAGGGAATCCCTTTTCCTAGCCAGGGGAACTGAGACACACAACACCTGGAAAATCGGGTAACTCCCACACCAATACTGCACTTTAAGCA
>NW_016880207.1:0-1833 GCF_001698545.2 Rhinopithecus bieti | reverse complement strand
CGCCCGGGCTGTCTGCCTGTGGATTTCATTTTATCTCTTTCAAAAGCAAGCAAGAAAGAAAGAGAATGAACGAACTCTTTCTTTGATCTTTTTTTTTTGAGACAGAGTCTTGCTCTGTCACCCAGGCTAGAGTGCAGTGGTGCAATCTTGGCTCACTGCAACCTCCGCATCCCGGGTTCAAGCAATTCTCCTGCCTCAGCCTCCCGAGTAGCTAGGACTACAGGCGCGCACCACCATGCCCAGCTAATTTTTGTATTTTTAGTAGAGACAGAGTTTCATCATGTTGGTCAGGTTGGTCTCGAACTCCTGACCTCGTGATCCGCTAGGCCTCCCAAAGTGTTGGGATTACAGGAGTGAGCCACTGTGCCTGGCCGGTCTCTCTTCTTTTTCATAGTATCCTGTTCTGATTTTTTTGGTCATTAACTTGATATCAACATTGTTATTATAGAACAAACTAAAGTTAAAGAGCTACACAGAATTCAGTTGGATAATACTGACATGTTCGTGTGAACAAACATTGCCAGAAGTCTTAATTCTTTCTTCAATGATCTTAGCTTCAATTTAGCTCATCCATTTTGATCATTTTCCCTCTTAAATTTAGTACATTGAACATATGTACCTCACTGAAGAAATCATATAGTTCAATTTTCTGAACTGATTGCCCACTCCCAGCAACAACTACTTCCAATCCTTTTAGCTTATTTGGTTATTCACTACCATATTTATAAATTACATGCTTATAATATTTCTAGATTTTTTCCAACTTTAGGCATTATTTGTTGACTTCTCCACATAGGTGAGGACTTTTAGGGCTTTCACACACTCCCCTCCTCACACCTCGTAGTCCCCCCCCCAACTTCCTGCCCCATTTTTCATATATAGTTTACTAAATTTTCTGTTACATATCCATGTGATAATGTAGTGTTTACAGCTTCTCAAGGGCTTACTCCCCTCCCTTGGATACAGGGAATTGTGGAGGAGATCTGGAGATCTAAGAGCACCTCATTTTTTCTACATAAGGATTTATTTTTCTATCAAATATCGTGAAATATACAAAAGTGCCTATTTGATCTTAAGAATCTACAATCAGCTTAATAAGTAGAATAGTATCAGAGATTGAAGTTTTCAAAAAATGGCTGAAAAAACAGCTTTGATTCCCTAAACTCTTCCAGAATCTCGCCACTTTCCTGTCAAGGGGCATAGTTTATCTTCCCTTGAATGCAGGTGGGTCTTTGCATTAGTAAATAAAATGACATGGAAAGCAGTGTTGCTTGGTTTCTGAGGGTAGGTTAGAAACAACCATCTGGCTTTTCCCTGGCACTTCCTCTCTCAGCACTTCCTCTCTCAACACTTCCTCCAGCAGCCACATGGAAATTACCCTTCATTTCCCCCAAAATGGGGTCCAGTCTGCAGCTGAGTAGTTTTTTTAGCCATTTCCTACCCATACTGTGGGGAAAAGAAAGAGAGATCAGCCTGTTACTGTGTCTATATAGAGAGAAGTAGACATAAGAGACTCCATTTGGTTCTGTATTTGAGATGCTGTTAATCTGTGACCCTACCCCCAACCTTGTCCTTGCAAGAGACATGTGCTGTGGTGACTCAAGGCTTAATGGATATTGGGCTGTGCAGGATGCGTCTTTGTTAAACAAGTACCTGAAGGCAGCTTGCTGGTTAAAAATCCTGCCCGTCCCTGGGCAACGGAACATCTCGGTGTAAACCCCATTGTGTGCTTTGTTTACTGAGCAAGGAGAAAACCGCCTTTAGGAATAAGATGGGACTTGCTGGAGCAATCCTCCTAAAAGGTTTATGCAGATGTTTGCATATGCACCTCAA
>NW_016880206.1:0-620 GCF_001698545.2 Rhinopithecus bieti | reverse complement strand
CGAGAGCAAGGAACCAGAGGGGGAACACCCCGGGCAGGTGCGGGGAGACCACGGGCAGGTAAATAAATAAGAAGGGGAACCCACAGGAAAGTTATGGGGAATTCCACCTCTCTGGCCCGGAATATTTGTGGTTACTCCAGGGACTGTTGATGTCTATAGGAGTAGAAATTAGTTAAGGAACATAAGACTTTGAAGCGATTGTTTGCCCATGTTGAACAACATTGTTATTGGTTTCAATATCAAACCAAAGTGCAATTAAATTGAAAAGAATGGTTACAAGTTGTTAAAGTCCTGCGTCGAGCTCATCAGCGAGGGCAAACGATGCCTCTGACTTTGTGGACTTTGTGTAGTTCCATTACTCAGGCATTAGAGTTACTTGAAACTGACTCAGAGCATGGCAATACTGCCACAGGAGGTGAGGCATCTGAAGCTTTAGAGAGGAATGATCCTGGAGAGAAACATATTTACGCCCCGGTTGCTGAGGACAAGGAATTGGAAGAAGAGCTAATGCCTCCCTCCATCTGAAGGAAATTCTGATTTGCAGCGTATTTTAGAGATGTTACAACAGTTGTTAAAATTGCTAGGTGCCACTGCTCCTGCTTCTCCTATCTCTCCACCAT
>NW_016880205.1:0-1990 GCF_001698545.2 Rhinopithecus bieti | reverse complement strand
ATCCTCCAACATCAGCCTCCCAGGTAGCTGGGACCATAGCTGCATGCCACCACTCCCGGGGTGTGTGTGTGTGTGTGTGGGTGTGGGTGTGTAGTCTCCCTATGATGCCTCGGCTGGTCTCAAACTCCTGGGCTCAAGCAATTCTCCTTCTTTCGCCTCCCAAAATGCTAGGATTACAGGCATGAGCTTAATCATACCAAAGAAATTATATTTTAAAAGTGAAGTCAAAAGTAGAATTTAAGAACAAAGGAATCCTATTTCTACACTTACTAGTCCCAGGTAGACAAACAACATGGCCTTCCTCAGGCTCTTCCTGAGTCGTTTCAGAAGAGTGTGAGCCATGAGAAACCAGCGCTGTTATTTTCTGGGTGAAACTGACACTTTACTGTTTTCATTTGCCTGTTGAAAGAATAACTTAGCTGTATTAATCATTTAAATTAAAATTAAACATTTTGAAGGGGAAAACATGGGGAGCAGACAACATCTACCTCATTGAAGGAGGCAGGTAATCAATGCAAAAGGAATGAGAAAAAATCACCATTGGAACCACAGGTGTAATCGATGTTTCCAAGAGGCTTCAGCAATGACACTGAAACCAGCCCATGAAGGTTGCTGGGGAATAAAACGTTCACAGTGCTTTGATGTCTCGTCCCACAGATGACTAAAAACAAAGGGGAAAGCTCCCTTCACAAGGAGATGTCCGGTGGACACCACCTCAGCCAAAATTATTAAACATAGCCTCATCAATCGTGGGACAAACAGACTCAAACATCCCCCGGTGTGAGGCGATAAGTACCCAACACTGCCTCATCTGGATTAGGCATTATTCTCTGTTTAATCTGAATCCGCTCATGAGAACACTGTTTAATCTGTATTCTTGCCAAAATGCTCAATCTATTCTAGTCAGGAGAAGAAAAAAACCATCAGATATATCAGATTATGGGTCACTCTACAAAACAAAGAGCCTAGATTTTCCAAAATGTTTCATGTATTGAAAGAACTACTCCAAAGTAAAAGAAGAGAGGGACATGACAACCAAAGGCAAGGTTAATCTTTCATTAAACCGTGGGTGTAAACGAAAAATAAAGAACATTTTGGAGACAATCAGGTAAATCTGAATATGGGTTGTACATTAAATTACTGTATTATAGTTAGACGGTAGAATTGTAATTATGTAGAAATACGTCATTATTTGCAAGAGATAAATGCTGAAGTATTGGGGTAAAACATCCTGCTCTCTGCAACTTACTTTCAAATGATTCAGAGAAGAAAGTACTTACAGAAAGAGAAAGAAAATGCAAAGGTGGCAAATGCTAGCAACTTGTTAATCTGAATGAAGAATATGTAGATGTCCACTGTTTTACCTTTTAATTTTCTGTAGGCAAGGGAAAGATAGGAAGGAGGGAAGGTGCAGGTATTTCTTATCAATTCATACCTGTAAAAAACAGAGTTAAAAGAAAATCAAAGGCTTAAAATTCATGTAAACATCCAATGAGATCAATAGTAATTTTCTGTCAAATTTCTGAAAAGCCATTGAGACTGTAACATACCTGACTAGGATCACTTGTAGGTAACTTAAAGTATTTTTTCTGGAGGTTCCAGTCCTTCTACTTCATATGTTTTATTCCATCATTCCTGGAATTGCCAGTTGTTCAAAATAAACCTCTAAATGTTCATCATAAGACATTTCATCATCAATATCATCCTTTAATAAAATTCAGAAAAAATAAAAAAAGCTGTAGTGGGTAAACAATAAATAATTTGTAATAAAAAGGGCTAAGACCTAAATGAGTCAATAAAATTCAGAAAAAATAAAACAGGCTCGAAGGTAGTGATTAAACAATAAATAATTTGTAATAAAAAAGACTAAGACATAAATGAATCAATAAAATTCAGAAAAAAATAAAGAAAGCTTTAAAGTAGTGGCTAAACAATTTGTAATCAAAAATACCGATCAGACATAAATCAGTCAATAAAGTGTACACTTTTT
>NW_016880204.1:0-1133 GCF_001698545.2 Rhinopithecus bieti | reverse complement strand
GGTGTAACTCTGTGAGATGACTTCACTCATCACAAAGTAGTTTCTGAAAAGCTTCTTTCTAGTTTTATCTGAGAATGTTTCTTTTTTCACCATAGGCCTCAAGGTGCTCCCACATGTCCCTTTGCAAATTTCAGGAAAGCGGTTTCAGCAAACTGCTGTATGAAAAGAAAGGTGTAACTCAGTGAGATGAACTCAACACATCACAAAGAACTTTCTCAGAAAGCTTCTTTCTAGTTTTATCTGAATATATTTCCTTAGTAATCAAGGGCTCCAATGCGATCCAAAATATCCCTTCTCAGATTCCACAAAACAGTGCTACCAAACTGATCAATGAAAGGGATTGTGTAACTCTGTGACATGAATTAACACATCACAAAGTGGTTTCTCAGAGAGCTTCTTTCTAGTTTTATATGAGGATATTTCCTTTATCACCATAAGCTTCAATGGACTCCTAAATATCCCATTGCAGATTCCAAGGAAACTGTGTTAGCACACTGCTCCATTAAAAGAACAGTGTAACTCTGTGAGATGAATTTACACATCAGAAAGAAGTTTCTGAGAAAGCTTCTTTATAGTTTTATGTGAGGATTTTATTTTCAACCATAGGTCTCAAAGCACTCACAAATATCCCTTTGCAGATTCCAAAAAACTGTGTTAACAAACTGCTACATGAAAAGAAATGTGCAACTCTGTGAAATGAATTCACACACTGCAATACACTTACTCAGAAAGTTTCTTTCTAGTATTTATATGAGAATATTTTCTTTTCACCATTTGCCTCAATGTACTCACGAATATCCCTTTGCAGATTTCACGAAAATATTGTTAGCACACTGCTCCATAACAGAAATGTGTAAATCTGTGAGAAGAATTCACACATTGCAAAGCAGTTTCTCAGAAATCTTCTTTTGGTTTTGTTGGAGGATATATCCTTTGTCAGCATAGGCTTCAATGCTCTCCCAAATATCCTACTACAGATTCCACTAGGAGTGTTATCAAACTGTTCAATGTAAACAACAGTGTAACTCTGTGAGATGAATTCACACATGATGAAGTAGTTTCTCAGAAATCTTCTTTCTAGTTTTAATTGAGGATATTTCCTTTGTCACCATAAGCTTCAATGTGACCCAAAA
>NW_016880203.1:0-1164 GCF_001698545.2 Rhinopithecus bieti | reverse complement strand
AATTTTCCTCTACACACTGCTTTAAATGTGTCCCAGAGATTCTGGTATGTTGTGACTTTGTTCTCATTGGTGTCAAAGAACATCTTTATTTCTGCCTTCATTTCGTTATTTACCCAGTACTCATTCAGGAGCCCATTGTTCAGTTGCCATGTAGTTGTGCAGTTTTGAGTGAGTTTCTTTTTTTTAGACGGAGTCTCGCTCCATCACCCAGGCTGGAGTGCAGTAGTGTGATCTCAGCTCACTGCAAGCTCTGCCTCCTAGATTCATTCTGGATTCATGTCATTCTCCTGCCTCAGCCTCCGGAGTAGCTGGGACTACAGGCGCCCACCACCACGCCCGGCTAATTTTTTGTATTTTTAGTAGAGATGGGGTTTCACCATGTTAGCCAGGCTGGTCTCAATCTCCTGACCTTGTGATCAGCCCGCCTCGACCTCCCAAAGTGCTGGGATTACAGGCTTGAGCCACCAAGCCCGGTCTTGAGTGAGTTTCTTAATCCCGAGTTCTAATTTGATTGCACTGTGGTCTAACAGACAGTTTGTTATGATTTCTGTTCTTTTACATTTGCTGAGGAGCGTTTTACTTCCAATTATGTGGTCAGTTTTAGAATAAGTGCAATGTGGTGCTGAGAAGAATGTATATTCTGTTGATTTGGGGTGGAGAGTTTTGTAGATGCATATTAGGTTCACTTGGTGCAGAGCTGAGTTCAAATCCTGTGTATTCTTATTAACCTTCTGTCTGGTTGATCTAATATTGACAGTGGGGTGTTAAAGTCTCCCATTACTATTGTGTGGGAGTCTAAGTCTCTTTGTAGGTCTCTAAGGACTTGCTTTATGAATCTGGGTGCTCCTGTATTGGGTGCATATATATTTAGGATAGTTAGTTCTTGTTGAATTGATCCCTTTACCATTATATAATGGCCTTCTTTGTGTCTTTTGATCTTTGTTGGTTTAAAGTCTGTTTAACAGAGACTAGGATTACAACCCCTGCTTTTCTTTTGCTTTCCATTTGCTTGGTAGATCTTCCTCAATCCCTTTATTTTGAGCCTATGTATGTCTCTGCATGTGAGATGGGTCTCCTGAATATAGCACACTGATGGGTCTTGACTCGTTATCCAATATTCCAGTCTGTGTCTTTTAATTGGAGGGAGCATTTAGCCCATTTGCG
>NW_016880202.1:0-1161 GCF_001698545.2 Rhinopithecus bieti | reverse complement strand
CTATTGTGAATAGTGCTGCATAAACATACGTGTGCATGTGTCTTTATAGCAGCATGACTTATAATCCTTTGGGTATATATCCCCAGTAGTGGGAGAGCTGGGTCAAATGGTACTTCTAGTTCTAGATCCTTGAGGAATCGCCACACTGTTTTCCACAATGGTTGAACTAGTTTACAGTCCCACCAATAGTGTAAAAGTGTTCCTATTTCTCCACATCCTCTCCAGCACCTGTTGTTTCCTGATTTTTTAATGATTGCCATTCTAACTTGAATTTGGTTTTCAAATATTAGTACAATCCAACTATCTGAAGAGATTAAATGAGGTAATCTTACGGTAATTCTGCAGAAACATTTCATTCTCCTTTCTCTATTTCTCTTGAAGATGGTATTTGAATGTGTGGGAGAGAAGTGTAAATCACTCAACAGCACTGGGGAAAAGGGAGAATGCTGGCCTCATGCTAGGCCTTGGATATGCACTGAATGACTAGCCACTGAACTTAGTCATTTAATTGATATTGAAAGTAAAAACACAGAAATCAGTACAACATGAGTACCTAAGAATACAGACACAACTATAAACTACCAGTAAAATCACACTCTGCATGCTGCCTGACTCACAGCGCTGCACCTGTTGTTAGAGTCTGATGTTAATAAACCCCTTGTCTATCCCCTCTCAGCTTAATGAGGATCCAATGGCTTCTTTCAGCAGACTAGGTCTCCCCAGTCTAGTACTATAGCTCCCTCTCTTACCTTTGCTTCCCCAGTTCTCTGCACAGACCTCTAGACAATGGAAGCAGGCTTCCCACTACATTATAACCCTCTTCTTCCCGAGAACACACCTACTATCTCCTATTTATTTGCCTAGAACTATAATGATGACTTTATGTTAGAAGAGAAAACCAACTTATAAATAAGGGAAAATCAGGAATTAGTGTTTTTTAAAATATTATTCTTATATCCAATGATAAAATACAAAAAGTAATGTCATATAAATACTAGAATACTAAGACTTCATGTATGCCTTAAAACAGTGAATTGAACTACTTAAAATCTTTGTTTCCTTTATATCAACCTGTGACTACAGAGACAATTTCTTACAAACTTGCTTCCAGAGGCTGTTTGTGCCCTTTATTCTGGTACCATAAAAATCAAGATGAACCTA
>NW_016880201.1:0-376 GCF_001698545.2 Rhinopithecus bieti | reverse complement strand
TTGAGATATTTTCCCAGAGTTGGAAATGAAAGCTACTGAAGGCTATATGAAATATCATTCTAGCATTCCTTATTAATGTTAAACATTAAATTAAATACTGTGTAACTCAGTAATTCCACAGCTACCTTTATTCTGGAGAATCCCATCATTTTTTTAGGTTGGTGAAATTGGAGAATATCAGGAAAATGAAGAAGGATGATGCAGAGCAGACATGTTGTGTCAAATTGTCTTGTAATCTGACCTCGAGCCTGGAAGCACAGGCCTTGATTCTATTAAAGTTTGAATATATTGCTCTACATTCACAGGTCTAAAATAACACTAATATATCACTGCTATTTAAAATGTTGATATGTATATGTTTTTCTTTAATTTTAAT
>NW_016880200.1:0-1158 GCF_001698545.2 Rhinopithecus bieti | reverse complement strand
CTAGGCTACTCAGGGTTCAGGGACCCACCTGAGCAGGCAGTCTGTCCGTTCTCAGATCTCAACCTCCGCGTTGGGAGATCCATGGCTCTCCCCACATCTGTCATACAGAGTCGTTCGCGTCTGCACCGGCCCCGCTGCTTCCCCTGTTGGTCTTCAGCTGTGCGCTGTCCCCAGAGGTGGAGTCTACAGAGACAGGCAGGCTTCCTTGAGCTGCTGTGAGCTCCACCCAGTTCGAGCTTCCCAGCAGCTTTGTTTACCTACTTAAGCCTCAGCAATGGCGGGCGCCCCTCCCCAGCCTCGCTGCTGCCTTGCGGATAGATCGCCGCAGACTGCTGTGTTAGCAGTGAGGGAGGCTCCGTGGGAATTTTTGTATTTTTTAGTAGAGACAGGATTTCACTGTGTTGGCCAGGCTGGTCTTCAACTCCCAACCTCAGATGATCTACCCGCCTCAGCCTCCCAAAGTGTTGGGATTACAGGCGTGAGCCACCACGCCCAGCTACCTGTAAGGTTCCATGTTTTAAATGAAAAAAAAAAAAAGATGTGAGTGGCGGATTCACAGGTGTTTAATATTATTATTATGGTGTGGGTTTGTTTTCATAGTTTTAGAAAGATGTCAGGGTGGGGGAGGTGGGATGAAGGCAACAGAATGATGAGACTTCAAGCAGGACAACTGGGGCCATCTCTGAGCTGCCCGGAAGCCCTGCTGGGTGATCCTGAGTGTGAGGGGAACAGAGGTCTTCCACATTATTTGAGCCAGGAGGACTCATGATAAGACGTGAAGTTTATGAAAATAACTCACTTAAGCATGGAGGGTGGAGGGGAAGACAGACTAGTGGGGATTGTGAAAATAATCTAGCCAGTGACCCAGGGGAGGCCCAAATGATGGTTTTGAGGAGATGCCAGAGATGAAGAGCTCACTGGGGGAGGAGAGCAGGCGTGAAGCTTGGCGAGGAGAGCAGGTATGAAGCTTGGCGAGGAGAACAGGTGTGAAGCTTGGCTGAGTGGAGCTTGAGAGTGGGTGCATCTCAAGGCTATGCGTGTGTGTGTGTAAGAGTGTGTCACTGTGCAGGTATATATGAGTGTATGTGTGCATGTGTGCACTTGTCTATGCATGGATGTATGTAGGAGTGTGTGCAGGGCTCAAATGTGTGAAAGCAT
>NW_016880199.1:0-1163 GCF_001698545.2 Rhinopithecus bieti | reverse complement strand
GCTCCAAGACACGTAATTGCCAAATTCACTAAAGTTGTAATGAAGAAAAAATGTTAAGGGCAGCAAGAGAGAAAGATTGGCTTACCCACAAAGGGAAGCCCATCAGATTCACAGCGGATCTCTCAGCAGAAACTCTACAAGCCAGAAGAGAGTGGGGCCAATATTCAACATTCTTAAAGAAAATAATTTTCAACCCAGAATTTCATACCCAGCCAAACTAAGCTTCATAAGTGAAGGAGAAATAAAATCTTTTACAGACAAACAAATGCTGAGAGATTTTGTCACCACCAGGCCTGCCCTATAAGAGCTCCTGAAGGAAGCACTAAACATGGAAAGGAACAACCTGTACCAGCCATTGCAAAAACATGCCAAAATGTAAAGACCATCAATGCTAGGGAGAAACTGCATCAACTAATGAGCAAAATAACCAGCTAACATCATAATGACAAGATAAAATTCACACATAACAATATTAACCTTAAATGCAAATGAGCTAAATGTTCCAATTAAAAGACACAGACTGGCAAATTGGATAAAGAGTCAAACCCCCTCAACGTGCTGTATTCAGGAGACCCATATCACGTGCAGAGACACACATACGCTCAAAATAAAGGGATGAAGGAAGATCTACTAAGCAAATGGAAAACAATAAAAAGTAGGGACTGCAATCCTAGTCTCTTTAAACCAACAAAGATCAAAAGAGACAAAGAAGGCCGTTACACAATGGTAAAGGGATCAATTCAACAAGAAGAGCTAACTATCCTAAATATATATGCACCCAATACAGGAGCACCCAGATTCATAAAGCAAGTCCTTAGAGACCTACAAAGAGACTTAGACTCCCACACAATATTAATGGGAGAATTTAACACCCCTCTATCAACATTAGACAGATCAATGAGACAGAAAGTTAGAAAGGATATCCAGGAATTGAACTCCACTCTGCACCAAGCTGATCTAATAGACATCTACAGAACTCTCCACCCCAAATCAACAGAATATACACTCATCTCACCACCTCATCACACTTATTCCAAAGTTGATCACATAGTTGGAAGTAAAGCACTCTTCAACAAATGTAAAAGAAGAGAAATTATAACAAACTGCCTCTCAGACCACAGTGCAATCAAACTAGAACTCAGGATTAAGGAACTCACTGGAAA
>NW_016880198.1:0-263 GCF_001698545.2 Rhinopithecus bieti | reverse complement strand
GTTGCTCTCCAGTGTGAATTCTCTTGTGTCCAATAAGATGTGGGCTCTGGTTAAAGGTTTTGCCACATTCTTCACATTTGTAGCATATCTCTCCAGTATGAATTCTCTTATTTTTAGTAAGGATTCAGCCATGCACAAAAGCTTTTTCACATTCTTCACGGTTGTACAGTTTCTCTCCAGTATGAATTCTCTTATGTTGAGAAAAGTATGAGAAGCAGTTAAAAGGTTTGCCATATTCTTCACATGTGCAGGGTTTCCTTTCT
>NW_016880197.1:0-1164 GCF_001698545.2 Rhinopithecus bieti | reverse complement strand
TGGAGTTTGTCCCAGAGCTGCACAAAATTATCACCAGCACGATTAAGCGGGGTAGACTTCAGAAAAAGCAGTTTGGTCAGATGTAATCAGCAGTGAACTCACAATCAACTGAGTGACATTGAGTCAGTAAATCTCTGACGGCCTCAGTTACTCCATATGATAGTTTTGAGGATGGGAGCATTGAAAGAGTTGATTTGGAAGGATATCAAGAGTGAAAATTCCAAGATTTTACTTTCTTTAAGTTAAATCCAGGCACTATCTTTCCTGCAAGTCTCTTGTTCCTTTCAGATTTCACAAGTGAGAGTGCTCAGATTAGGGCTGGAGGTTGTAAACTGTTGCTCCCACCCCGACAGTGCCCCTGTATCAGGCGTGTATTCTGTGCATTTTCCTGTGCTAAACACTTTCCCAGAACATCGTGGGGCCTGATTTTTCCTCTTTGTTCCAATGGCCCTGGGTGAGTCAAGTGCCCATTCAATGACGAGGACACAGAGATCTTAGAGAGATGCTCCATGAGGCCCCAGGTGCCAGCCTGTACCCTGCCGGAGCATGAGGCAAGGGATAGGGCATCGTCTGTCAGGGGTGGTGGTCAGCCAGGCTTGGTGACTCTACTTGCTCACGAGACGATCCTACACCTGCCACTTCTGATGGATCCACTGCCTCTGTGCCTGCCTGTACTGCTGATGCTCCAGTGGCTGCCTCAGCACCCCAGCCTAGGCCCAATGCCACTGAAGACGGACCTGCCTCCTGGGGACCCAGGAGTCCTACCACTCAGCTGTCCCCAGGAGTGCCCAGATCCTCATTCTTATCCAGGACCTAGGAGCCCTATCCCCTGGCCTTCCCTTATCAGCCGTAAATGATCATTTACGGCTGCTGCTGTTATCATCATCACTGCCTTTAGTGGCCAAGGGCCTTCCAAAGTGCCAGCTCTGGAAAGAAAGATGCCCTTAGGGGGTGATGACACTCAGGTACACAAGCGCTCAACAGAGTGCTACCTCCTATCCTCAGACAGTCTTTGCGCGCAGCCATTGGCACTCCCATTGCATGGAAGGAAACCAGCCCAGGGTCACACAGCTGGTCAGCAGCAACACAGCTGGTCTCAAATCTAAGGTACCTGGCCCTGCCTCCATGAGAGACCAGCCTGCAAGGGAGGTTGATCCTGGCTTT
>NW_016880196.1:0-1002 GCF_001698545.2 Rhinopithecus bieti | reverse complement strand
TCTTTGCATGTTCCTTTCCTGAGCAGTCACCATGATGATCATGACTGTAACTCGCTGTGGGGCAGGCACAACCTTATGACCGAAGAACCCATTTTACAGATGAGGAAACGGAGGCTCAGGGATGTCATTTGTCCAGATTTATTTCGCATGTGGTACAACTAGAAGGAAGGGCTGAGCATCCCCTCCATGTGTGCCTGTAGCCTGCTGCAAAGATGTGAACCCCAAATCCCATATTCCCACCCGGGAAGGTGTGAGCTGGTTGAACCCAAGATATAGGGAGAGGGCAGCTCAGCTCAGACCAGGGTTTTGCAGAAGTCTGAGTGGATGGTGCTGTCCATGCATTTCCCACGTAGGCAGGAAGGCGGATGGTCCCTGCTTCTCTCAGCGGGTGGCACACATGGTGTCGTTATGTGGCTTGAGGGTCTGGGAACTGGCACAGTCAGTTGCAGCTGGTGTGCTGGCAGCTCTCCGTGATGGCGTGTTGGTGTTCTAACCATTGTCTCTGTTCAACTGACAAGCTACAGACAGGCCCCCTCCTTGGGAGCGCCAGGGATGTTGGTGCCCTGGAGCCCCAGACAGAGAGAGACTCCGGGGGCCTTCACCCTGACACCTGGGGCGTATGTCCAGTTCTCCCAGGGTAGAAGGGAAACCCACAGGAGGTGGACAACCGCGCTTCTCCCGCTGGCCTTTCTTTCCCTCTTCTCTCTTTCTCCTCCTCCTCACAACCTGACCTGCGCTATCCTGAGTCCTAGCCTTTAAAGTTCCATGAAGCTCTTCCCTCGAGCGCGGCTTTGATGCTTTTCTGGGAGGATCTGGTTACTATTCTACCTTTTTTTTTTTTTTTTGAGACAGAGTCTCGCTGTGTTGCCCAGGCTGGAGTGCAGTGGTGCAATCTTGGCTCACTGCAACCTCCGCCTCCCGGGTTCAAGTGATTCTCCTGTCTCAGCCTCCCAAGTAGCTGGGACTACAGGCATGTACTACCATGCCCAACTAATTTTGTAT
>NW_016880195.1:0-374 GCF_001698545.2 Rhinopithecus bieti | reverse complement strand
TGTCTATATTTTATACCTATATCTATTATATCTATTATGTCTATATTTTATACCTATATCTATTATATCTATTATGTCTATATTTTATACCTATATCTATTAAATCTCTTATGTATATATTTTATATCTATATCTATTATGTCTATATTTTACACCTGTAACTATTATATCTATTTTATCTTTATTTTATATCTGTATCTATAATATCTATTATGTCTATATTTCATACTTATATCTATTATGTCTTATTTTACACCTATATCTCTATATATTGTGTCTATATTTCATAGCTATATCTGTTATATCTATGTTTTATACCTATATCTACTATATTTTATACCTATATATATATCTATTATATCTATATTTTATAC
>NW_016880194.1:0-618 GCF_001698545.2 Rhinopithecus bieti | reverse complement strand
ATGTATAGATAAAATAGATATAATAGAGGTATAAAATATAGATATAATAGATATAATAGATACAGGTATGAAATATTGATATGAGATATAATAGATAGAGCTAAATAATATAGATATAATAGATATAACAGATAGAGTTATAAAATAAAGATATAAAAGATAAAATAGATAGAGGCATAAAATATAGATATAGGAGATATAATAAATAGAGGCATAAAAAATAGATATAATATATATATGAGAGAGAGGTATACAATATAGACATAAGAGATATAATAGATATAGGTTTCAAATATAGATATAATAGATATAATAGATATGTCTATATTTTATACCTATATCTATTATGTCTATATTTTATATCTTTATCTATTATATCTATTATGCCTATAGTTTGTACCTGTATCTATTATATCTATTATATCTATGTTTTATACCTATATCTATTTTATCTATATTTTATACCTATATCTATTGTATCTACTATATCTCTATTTTATACATACATCTATTATATCTGTATTTTATACATAAATCTATTATATCTATTATATTTATATTTTATATATACATCTATCATATCTATTATATCTATATTTCATACATATATCTATTATA
>NW_016880193.1:0-1162 GCF_001698545.2 Rhinopithecus bieti | reverse complement strand
CTCTTACTATTTTGAGATACATCGTATCAATACCTAATTTATTGAGAGTTTTAGCATGAAGTGCTATTGAATTTTGTGGAAGGCCTCTTCTGATCTATTGAGATAATCATGTGATTTTATCTTTGGTTCTGTTTATATGCTGGATTATGTTTATTGATTTGCATATGCTTAACAGCCTTGCATCCCAGGGATGAAGCCCACTTCATCATGGTGGATAAGCTTTTTGATTATGTGCTGCTTGGATTTGATGTGCTGCTGGATTTGGTTTGCCAGTATTTTATTGAGGAATTTTGCATTGATGTTCACAAGGGATATTGGTCTAAAATTCTCTTTTTTTGTTGTGTCTCTGCCAGGTTTTGGTGTCAGGATGATGCTGGCCTCATAAAATGAGTTAGGGAGGATTCCCTCTTTTTCTATTGAATGGAATAGTTTCAGAAGGAATGGTACCAGCTCCTCTTTGTACCTCTGGTAGAGTTCAGCTGTGGATCCGTCTGGTCCTGGACTTTTTTTTGGTTGGTATGTTATTAATTATTGCCTCAATTTCAGAGTCTGTTAATGGTCTATTCAGGGATTCAACTTCTTCCTGGTTTAATCTTGGAAGGGTGTATGTGTCCAGGAATTTATTCATTTCTTCCAGATTTTCTAGTTTGTTTGCATAGGGGTGTTTACAGTATTCTCTGATGATAGTTTGTACTTCTGTGGGATCGATGGTGATATTCCCTTTATCAGTTTTTTATTGCGTCTATTTGATTCTTCTCTCATTTCTTCTTTATTAGTCTTGCTAGCGGTCTATAATTTTGTTGATCTTTTCAAAAAACCAGCTCATGAATTCACTGATTTGTTGAAGGGTTTTTTGTGTCTCTATCTCCTTCAGTTCTTCTCTGATCTTAGTTATTTCTTGCCTTCTGCTAGCTTTTGAATGTGTTTGCTCTTGCTTGTCTAGTTCTTTTAATTGTGATGTTAGGGTGTCAATTTTAGATCTTTCCTGCTTTCTCTTGTGGGCATTTAGTGCTATAAATTTCTGTCTACACACTGCTTTAAACGTGTCCCAGAGATTCTAGTGTGTTGTGTCTTTGTTTTCATTGGTTTCAAAGAACATCTTTAGTTCTACCTTCATTTCATTATGTACCCAGTATTCATTCAGGAGCAGGTTGTTCACTTT
>NW_016880192.1:0-621 GCF_001698545.2 Rhinopithecus bieti | reverse complement strand
AATCTCTCAGTAAGTTTCTCTAAATTTATTATCTGAGGATATTTCCTTTTCACTATGGGCCCCGATGTGCTTCCAAATCTCACTTTGTAGATTCCATGAAAAGAGTCTTATCAAACTGCTTCCTGTTAACTCAGCTGTATCTCCGTGAGAGGAATTCACAGATCACAAAGAAGTTTCTCAGAAAGCTTTTTTCACGTTTTGAACTGATGATATTTCCTTTATTAGCGTAGGCCTCAATGTGGTCCAAAGAAGTCCTTCTCAGTGTCCTCAGAAACAGTGATAATGGACTGCCTCATGAAACCGAAGTGTAACTCTCTGAGATGAATACACACATCACAAAGAAGTTTCTAAAAATGCTTCGTTATAGATTTCATCTGAGGATATTTCCTTTGTCACCGCAAGCTGCACTGCGTTCACAAGTATCAAATTGAAGATTTCCAGAAAACTGTGTTAGTTTTTAAGAAACCTTTTTTCCGGTTTTCATCTCAGGATATTTCCTTTGTCACCGCAAGCTTCATTGCGTTCACAAGTATCCCAAAGCAGATTTCGAGAAAACTGTGTTAGCAATTTGAACACTGAAGAGAAACGTGTAACTCTGGGAGGTGAATTCACACATAGAAA
>NW_016880191.1:0-263 GCF_001698545.2 Rhinopithecus bieti | reverse complement strand
GAGCGTCCTTCTGGTTTCTCTCTGAGTTAATTTCTTTTTCAGGATATTCACAAAAGTGTTGTGCAGAAAGCTTCTCTCAGATATTCGATGGAAGACATTTCCTTGCTCGACACAGGCCTCCGGTTGCCACTTACTATCCCTTCACAGAACCTTCAAAGACCGACTTTCAAACTGGGAAATGTAGAGTAAGTTTTAACCCTGTGTAACAATGGACGTGTCAGAGAGCAGTTTCTTCGAGTGCTTCTTTCTGTTTTTTATTGGAC
>NW_016880190.1:0-1001 GCF_001698545.2 Rhinopithecus bieti | reverse complement strand
ACATTTGTGCAGTACCTTTGACAATGCCAGACTCTGGCTAGATGCAAGTATCTCTCCCCTGGCAGGGACCACGAGCACTGCACTCTACTCCCAAACCTTGGCCTGGCTACCTCCTTTATTTCTCTCAAGTGTCACCTGACCTATCACGTCCCCTGGGAAGCTTTCCCTGACCAACCACCTCTAGTTTGAGGTCAGAATCTCCCTCAGGCTTCTCCTAGTATCCTGCACTTCCCCTCTCACAGCACTTGCTGCACTGGGTGACAATCGCCTCTATACATTTTAGCATGTGTCACTGAGCTGTAGGCTCTAAGACGGTAGGGGTACATCTCTCTTACTAGTTAGATCCTCTAAGTTCAATCAAATGAATGGCTCAAAGCGACACTTCAGTAAATATTAGCTGGATGAACTAATGCTACACAAAGACTGATTTTGCTGGAGTAATGTTTGTCCAGGGTGGTAGAGGCCAAGCCACGGAAGGCCAAAAATCCATGCTGTGGAGTTTAAATTTAACCTTCCAGGCAATTGCATGGGAAGAAAGGGGAGACATTATTCAAAGTTCTAAAGCTGCAGATTAACACTCAAAGTCACATGTTTAAGGGAATCACAAAATGGGGAGAATATTTGAATAGTCCCTGATGAAGGCCTGGACTCAGTAGTGGTAACAGGAGGAAAGGAAAGGACAAACATAAAGGTATTAATAGACAATAACTAAGAAGGAGAGGAGGGAGAAATGCACATCAAAACCACAATGAGACACCATCTCATGCCAGTTAGAATGGTGATCATTAAAAAGTCAGGAAACAACAGATGCTGGAGAGGATGTGGAGAAATAGGAATACTTTTACACTGCTGGTGGGAGTGTAAATTAGTTCAACCATTGTGGAAGACAGTGTGGTGATTCCTCAAGGATCTAGAACCAGAAATACCATTCGACCCAGTAATCCCCATTACTGGGTATATACCCAAAGGATTATAAATCATTCTACTATAAAGACACATGC
>NW_016880189.1:0-376 GCF_001698545.2 Rhinopithecus bieti | reverse complement strand
TGAAGACACTCACCACTGCTCTCACCGCTGCTGTGAAGACACTCACCACTGCTCTCACCGCTGCTGTGAAGACACTCACCACTGCTCTCACTGCTGCTGTGAAGACACTCACACCACTGTTCTCACCGCTGCTGTGAAGACACACCACTGCTGTCATTACTGCTGTGAAGACACTCACCACTGCTCTCACTGCTGCTGTGAAGACACTCACACCACTGCTCTCACTGCTGCTGTGAAGACACTCACACCACTGCTGTCACTGCTGCTGTGAAGACACTCACCACTGCTCTCACCGCTGCTGTGAAGACACTCACACCACTGCTGTCACTGCTGCTATGAAGACACTCACACTGTTCTCACTGCTGCTGTGAAGACA
>NW_016880188.1:0-219 GCF_001698545.2 Rhinopithecus bieti | reverse complement strand
CACTGAGAAAGGAACTTTATGACCAATGAAAGTGTTTAATGGTGCTGCCATTCCTGACTCAATAAAGCTCAAATCACTTCAATAAACACAAGGGAAACAAAGCCAGTACTCTGGGAGGATGAGGTGAGTGGACTGCTTGAGCCTAGTTTTTTGAGACCAACCTGGGCAACATAATGAGACCCCCATCTCTAAACAAAAGAAAGAAGAGAGAGAGTGAGA
>NW_016880187.1:0-1258 GCF_001698545.2 Rhinopithecus bieti | reverse complement strand
AAAAAAAAAAAAAGGCTACAGCTGACATAGATACTAATTCCTCTGACGGATCTGAGCAAAGAAATTTGAAACTCCTCCAGAAAGGATTCACTATTCTATATGCAGTTAAGAACATGTATAATTCACGGGAGGAGGTCAAAATGTCAACATGAATAAGAATTTAGAAAAAGTTCATACCAACACTCTTGGATGACTTTAAGAGGTTCAAGACTTCAGTGGAGGAAGAAACTGCAGATGTGGTAGAAATAGCAAGAGAAGTAGAATCAGAAGTGGAGGCTGCAACTGTGATTGAATAGTTCCAATCTCATGATAAAACTTGAAAGGATGATAAGTTGCTTCTTATGCATGGACAAATAAAGTCGTCCATGGACTTCAGATGAACTCAATGCCTGCTGAAATGCTGTAAACATTGTTGAAATGACAGTAAAGGATTTAGAATAGTGTATAAACTCGGTTAATAAAGTAGACTTTGAGTGGATTTACTCCAATTTTGAAAGAAGTTTTACTTTGGGTAAAATGCTAACAAGCAACATGGCATGCTACTGAGAAACTTCTATGAAAGGAAGAGTCAATCAATGAGCCAAACTTCATTGTTGTCTTATTTTAAGAAATTACTACTTCACCCTAACCTTCAACAACCGTGACCTCACTCCATCAGCAGTCATCAACATCAAGGCAAGACATCACCATTCCAAAGTTATGACTCAACACGGTGGAGTACACCCCTGAGAGGAAGCTTCCAAAGCAAGAATCAGACAGGTACACTCGCTGTTCAGCAATATTCTATCTTCTGCAGCCTCTGCTGCTGACAACCAGGCAAACAGGGTCTGGAGTGGACCTCAAGCAATCTCCAACAGACCTACAGCTGAGGGTCCTGACGGTTAGAAGGAAAACTAACAAACAGGAAGGACACCCACACCAAAACCCCATCAGTACGTTACCATCATCAAAGACCAGATGCAGATAAAACTACAAAGATGGGGAAAAAGCAGGGCAGAAAAGCTGGAAATTCAAAAAATAAGAGCGCATCTCCCCCTCCAAAGGAACGCAGCTCATTGCCAGCAACGGATCAAAGCTGGACAGAGAATGACTTTGACGAGATGAGAGAAGAAGGCTTCAATCCATCAAACTTCTCCGAGCTAAAGGAGGAATTACATACCCAGCGCAAAGAAACTAAACATCCTGAAAAAAGAGTGGAAGAATTGATAACTAGAATAATTAAGGCAGAGAAGCCCATAAACGAAATGACAGAGATAAA
>NW_016880186.1:0-377 GCF_001698545.2 Rhinopithecus bieti | reverse complement strand
CCACCCAGGATGATTTCTTAGAAGTCCCCTTAGCTAATCCTGACCTTAACCTATATACTGATGGAAGTTCATTTGTGGAGAATGGGATACAAAGGGCAGGTTATGCCATTGTTAGTGATGTAACCATACTTGAAAGTAAGCCTCTTCCCCAGGGACCAGCACCCAGTTAGCAGTACTAGTGGCACTTACCCGAGCCTTAGAACTGGGAAAGGGAAGAAGAATAAATGTGTATACAGATAACAAGTATGCTTATCTAATCCTACATGCCCATGCTGCAATATGGAAAGAAAGGGAGTTCCTAACCCCTAGGGGATCCCCCATTAAATACCACAAGGAAACCATGGAGTTATTGCATGCAGTGCAAAAACCAAAGAGAT
>NW_016880185.1:0-378 GCF_001698545.2 Rhinopithecus bieti | reverse complement strand
TTGGAAACTGAGAAAATCAGAGCACATCTCCCCCTTCAAAGGAACACAGCTCATCACCAGCAATGGAACAAAGCTGGAAGGAGAATGACTTTGACGAGTTGAGAGAAGAAGGCTTCAGTCAATCAAACTTCTCAGACCTAAAGGAGGAACTATGTACCCAGTGCAAAGAAACTAAAAACCTTGAAAAAAGAATCGAAGAATGGATAACTAGAATAACCAATGCAGAGAAGTCCAGAAACGAGGTGATAGAGATGAAACCCACGACACGAGAACTATGCGACAAATGCACAAGCTTCAGTAACCGACTCGATCAACTGGAAGAAAGATTATCAGTGATTGAAGATCAAATGAATGAAATGAAGTGAGAAGAGAAGTGTA
>NW_016880184.1:0-215 GCF_001698545.2 Rhinopithecus bieti | reverse complement strand
CCTCCCTCCTGGTTTACTCCCTGTGTCCCCACTCCTCCCTCCTGGTTCACTGCCCTGGGCCCACACGCCTCCCTCCTGGTTCACTGCCCTGGGCCCCACGCCTCCCTCCTTGTTCACTCCCCTGGGCCCCACACCTCCCTCATAGTTCAATCCGCAGGACCCCACTCCTCCCTACTCCCCTGGGCCGCATTCCTTCCTCCTGGTTCACTCCCCTG
>NW_016880183.1:0-1545 GCF_001698545.2 Rhinopithecus bieti | reverse complement strand
TGTTATTTCCTTTATCAGCATAGGCCTCAATGCGATCTAAACAGCCCGTCTCAGATTCCTGAAAGACAGTGTTAATGGCCTGCTCCGTGAAACGTAAGTTTATCTCTGTGAGATGAATTCACACATCACCAAGAGGTTTCTAAGAAAGCTTCTTTCTAGTTTTCTTCTGTGGATATTTCCTTTTCACCCACCGTGAGCTTCATTGCGCTAAGAAGTATCCCATTGCGATTTCAAGGAAACTGTGATAGCAAACTCATCACTGAAGAGAAACTTGTAACTCTGTGAGTTACATTCACACATCACAATGCAGTTTCTCAGAAGGGTTCTTTTCAGTTTCTGTCTGAGTATATTTCGTTTTTCACGGTAGCCCTCAATGCGCTCCCGAATATCACTTTGCTGAATCCACGAGAGCAGTGTTAGCAAACTGTTGCAAGAAGGGTACGGTGGAACTCTGTGTGATGAAGTCACACATCACAAAGCAATCTCTCAGAAACCTTCTCTCTGGTTATTATCTGAGGATATTCCTTTTTCACCATGTGCCTCTATTAGCTCCCCAATATCACTTTGCAGATTCCACGAAAAGAGTGTTAGCAAACTTGTTCCTGAGGAATAAGTTGTAACTCTGTGAGACGAATTCACAGTTCACAAAGAAGTTTCTCAGAGACCTTCTTTCTCGTTTTTAACTGATGATATTTCCTTTATCAGCGTAGGCCTAATTTCGATCGAAAGTAGCCCTTCTCAGATTCCTGAAAGACAGTGTTAATGGCCTGCTCCATGAAACATAAGTGTAACTCTGTGAGATGAATTAATGCATCACCAAGAAGTTTCTAGGAAATCCTCTTTCTAGTTTTCTTGTATAGATGTTTCCTTTGTCACCCACCGAGAGCTTATTTGCGCTAAGAAGTGTCCCATTGCAGATTTCCAGAAAACGGTGATAACAAACTGATCACTGAAGAGAATCGTGTAACTCTGAGTTGAATTCACATATTCAATGGAGTTTCTCAGAAAGCTTCTTTCCAGTTTTGATCTGAGGATATCTCCTTTTTCACCATAGCCCTGAATGAGCTCCCAAATATTACATTGCAGAATCCATGACAACAGTGTTAGCAACCTGTTCCAAGAAGTGAAGGGTGCAACTCTGTGTGATGAAGTCACATATCAGAAAGCAATCTCCCAGAAAGCTCCTCTCTAGGTATTATGTGAGGATATATCTTTTTCACCATGGGCCCCTATGGGGTCCCAAATATCACTTTGCAGTATCCACCAAAAGAGTGATAGCAAACTGCTTCATGAGGTCTAAGCTGTACCTCTGTGAGATGAATTCACAGATCACAAAGAAGTTTCTCAGAAAGCTTCTTTCCAGTTTTCTTCAGAGGATGTTTCCTATGTCACAATAAGCTTCATTGCGCTTACAATTATCCCATTGCAGATTTCCAGAAAACTGTATTACCAAACTGATCACTGAAGAGAAATATGTTACTCTTTGAGTTGCATTCACAAGTTACAATGCGGTTACTCAGAAGGCTTCTTTCCAATTTGGATCTG
>NW_016880182.1:0-1544 GCF_001698545.2 Rhinopithecus bieti | reverse complement strand
GCATGTGCTTACGGGCCATTCGTATATCTCTTCTTTGGAAAAAAGTCTAGTCATACCCTTTGTTCCGTGCTTTATTTTTTCTTCTCCCTCTGAGTTCTTTACATTCTGGATACAAGTCCCTTATCAGACAGATGATTAGCAGATCGCGTCTCCTATTTGGTGGGTCTTTTCACTTTCGTGATATCCCTTGAAGCACAAAAGTGCTTCAACTTGATATAGCCGGGCACGGTGGCTCACGCCTGTAATCCCAGCACTTTGGGAGGCTGAGGCGGGTGGATCACGAGGTCAGGAGATCGAGACCATCCTGGCTAACACGGTGAAACCCTGTCTCTACTAAAAATAAAAAAATTCGACGGGCGTGGTCGGGGCCACCTGTAGTCCCAACTACTGGGAAGCCTGAGGCAGGAGAATGGGGTGAAACCGGGAGGCAGAGTTTGCAGTGAGCCGAGATTGAGCCACTGCACTCCAGCATGGGGGACAGAGCAAGACTCCGTCTCAAAAAAAAACTTGACATAAATCTAACTCATCCTTTTCTTTGGTTGCTTACGCTTTTGGCAGTGTATCTAAGAAAACATTGCCTAACCCAATTGTCACATTTAATCCTATACTTTCCTCTAAGAGTGTCATAGTTATTGCCCTTACATTCAGACCTCTAATGCATTCAGAGTGAACTTCTTTTTTGAGATGGAGTCTCACTCCACCGCCCACGCTGGAACGCAGTAGTGCGATCTTGCCTCACTGCAACCTCCGTCTCCCAGGTGCAAGTGAGTCTCCTGCCTCAGCCTCCACTCTAAGTAGCTGGGATTACAGGCGCACATCACCATGCCTGGCTAACTTTTGTATTTTTAGTAGAGATGGCCAGCTGGTCGCGAACTCCTGACATCAAGTCATCTGCCTGCTTCAGCTTCCCAAAGTGCTGAGAATAAAGGCGTGAGCCATCGTGCCCGGCCTGGAGTGAACTTTTTTTTTTTGGTGACTGGGGGAGATGGGAGGCTGGGGGACGGAGTTTTGCTCTGTTGCCCAGGCTGCAGCACAGTGTCATGATCTCGGCTCACTGCAACCTCCGCCTCCCAAGTTCAAGCGATTATGATCTCGGCTCACTGCAACCTCCGCCTCCCAAGTTCAAGCGATTCTCCTTCCTCAGCCTCCCAAGTAGCTGGGATTATAGGAGTCCGCTACCACACCTGGCTTTTTTTTTTTTTTTTTTTGAGATGGAGTTTCGCTCTTGTTGCCGAGGCTGGAGTGCAATAGTGTGGATCTCAGCTCACTGCAACCTCCGCCTCCCAGGTTCAAGTGATTCTCCTGCCTCAGCCTCCTGAGGAGCTGGGATTATGCATGCACCACCACACCCAGCTAATATTTGTATTTTCAGTAGAGACGGGGTTTCACCACGTTAGTCAGGCGGGTCTCGAACTCCTGATCTCAGGTGATCCGCCTGCCTCGGCCTTCCAAAGTGCTGGGATTACAGGCGTGAGCCACCGCGCCCAGCCGTAAATTTTGTATTTTTAGTAGAGACAGGGTTTCATCATGTTGGCCAGGCTGGT
>NW_016880181.1:0-377 GCF_001698545.2 Rhinopithecus bieti | reverse complement strand
TAGGAACAGCTCCAGTCTCCAACTCCCAGTGCGAGCGACACAGAAGACTGGTGATTTCTGCATTTTCAACTGAGGTACTGGGGTCATCTCACTAGGGAGTGCCGGACAATCGGTGCTGGTCAGCTGCTGCAGCCTGACCAGTGAGAGCTGAAGCAGGGCGAGGCATCGCCTCACCTGGAAGCCAAGGGGAAGGGAATCCGTTTTCCTAGCCAGGGGAACTGAGACACACAACACCTAGAAAATCGGGTAACTCCCACCCCAATACTGCGCTTTAAGCAGACAGGCACACCAGGAAAATATATCCCACACCTGGCCGGGAGGGTCCCAAGACCACGGAGCCTCCCTCACTGCTAACACAGCAGTCTGCGGTGATCTAT
>NW_016880180.1:0-2597 GCF_001698545.2 Rhinopithecus bieti | reverse complement strand
GCCCTCCTCCCCCCACCTTGCCTAGTTCACAAGACAGGAGGAAAGCGAGAAAGAAACAAAAGATAAATAGCCAGACAACCTTGGCACCACCACCCGGCCCTAGGAGTTAAACAAAGTAATAATAATAACATCAACCCCTGGCCTAAACTACTTGTGTTATCTGTAAATTCCAGACACTGTATGAAAAAAGCATTGTAAAACTTTTTGTTCTGTTAGCTGATGCATGTAGCCCCCAGTCACGTTTCCCACGCTTGCTCGATTTATCACGACCCTTTCATGTGGACCCCTTAAAGTTGTAAGCCTTTAAAAAGGCCAAGTATTTCTTTCTCGGGGAACTCGGCTCTTAAGACGCGAGTCTGCGGACACTCGCAGCCAAATAAAAAACCTCTTCCTTCTTTAATCCGGTGTCTGAGGAGTTTTGTCTGCAGCTCATCCTGCTACACCATAGCCAGCATAGTCCCTTACCCACAAGATACTTACTCTTCTTTCCTTTCCCTTCCTTTGCCTATTTGTTACTGGAAAGGGATCCTGATCAAGACCCAAAAAAGGGTTAATGGACCTCATGGAAGAAAGAATTCTGGGAAAGTCCATAGAATAAAGTGAAAGCAAGTTTATTAAGAAAGTAAAGGAATAGACCAAGTATGGGATTACATGCCTGTAATCCCAGCACTTTGGGAGGCCAAGGCAGGCAGATCCCTTGAGGTCAGGAGTTGGAGACTAGCCTGGCCAACATGATGAAACCACGTCTCTACTAAAAATACAAAAAAATTTTGGCTTGGTAGTGCATGCCTATAGTCCCAGCTACTTGGGAGGTTGAGGCAGGAGAATCATTTGAACCTGGGAGGCAGAGATTGCAGTGTGCTAAGATCAGACCACTGCACTCCAGCCAGAGCAACAAAGTGAGACTTCATCTCAAGAAAAAAAAGCCAGTGCAGTGGCTCAAGCCTGAAATCCCAGCACTTTGGGAGGCCGAGGAGGGCAGATCATGAGGTCAGGAGATCGAGACCATTCAGGCTAACATGGTGAAACCCCGTCTCTACTAAAAATACAAAAATTAGCTCGGCGTGATGGCACACACCTGTAGTCCCAGCTACTCAGGAGGCTGAGGCAGGAGAATTGCTTGAACTCGGGAGGCAGAGGTTGAACTCGGGAGGCAGAGGTTGCAATGAGCAGAGATCCCGCCACTGCACTCCAGCCTGGGTGACAGAGCGAGACTCCGTCTCAAAAAAAAAAAAAGAAAAGAAAGCAAGTAAAGAAATAAAAGAATGGCATAGCCATAGGCAGAGCAGTGACAGGGGCCACTCAACTGAGTATACTCATAGTTATTTATTGATTACATGTTAAACAAGGGAGGAATTATTCATGAGTTTTCTGGGAGTGACAGGCACTTCCCAGAACTAAGGGTTCCTCCCCCTTTTAGACCATATAGAGTAATTTCCTGACATTGCTATGGCATTTATTTGCAAACTGTCATGGCCCTGGTGGGAATGTCTTTTAGCATGCTAATGTATTATAATTAGCATATAATGAGCATTGAGGACAACCAGAGATCACTTTTGTCACCCTCTTGGTTTCAATTGGTTTTGGCTTTCTTCTTTACTGCATCATGTTTTATCAGCAGGGTCTTTGTGACCTGTATCTTGTGATACCAGTCCTGTCAACATCGTATCCCATCTTGTGACTAAGAATGTCTGACCTCCTGGGAATGCAGCCCAGTAGTTCTCAGCCTTATTTTACCCAGTCCCTAATCAAGATGGAGCCACTCTGGTTTTGTTTTTTTTTTTTTGGTTTTGGTTTTTTTGAGACAGATTCTCGCTCTTGTCGCCCAGGCTGGATTGCAGTGGCACAATCTTGGCTCACTACAACCCCTGCCTCCTGGGGCTCAAGTGATTCTCCTGCCTCAGCCTCCTAGTAGCTGGGAATACAAGCACCTACCACAACGCTCAGCTAATTTTTGTATTTTTAGTAGAGATGGGGTTTCACCATGTTGGCCAGGCTGGTTTCAAACTCCTGACCTCAAGTGATCCACCTGCCTTGGCCTCCCAAAGTGCTGTGATTACAAGCGTGAGCCACTGTGCCCGGCCTCAGTCACTCTGGTTCTAATATCTGATATATTTTTCCCCTTCCCTTTACAAGGGGACCCTTAATTCTAAGGGTTGTAGAGGGACAAAGATCCATCTTTTGCAGCTTCTTCAGGTTGAATAAAGGTGATGATATTCTTGCCTTACTATTAGGATCTTCTGTCTCCAGGATAGAGAGGAGCTCAGTCAGAAAGCACTGGCATGCTGAGGGCTATTCATAACTCTGAGTTCTGACAAAAGGTGAAATCTGGAAGATTAATAAGTATTCAATTTAAGAAAATGTTGACTAAGCTTATCCTGCATTCCTACACAAAGAGTACTACAGTAATATATTCCACAATAGTAAAGCAAAATAAGTAAAACTATCCCAAGTAAACTAAATAAGAAGGCTTTCCATGAACTGGGCAACTGGTGGAACCAAGCTGATATGGAGTTGCTAGCTAATTCTAATCAGAATTATATTTGTGCCAGAATTAGATTCAGAGATTGACATTACCCATCCCTCTTGTCTCTTTT
>NW_016880179.1:0-223 GCF_001698545.2 Rhinopithecus bieti | reverse complement strand
CAGGAACGGCTCCCAGGAGGGTGCATGATAGAGCCCACCAGGAATGACTCCCAGGAGGGTGCATGATAGAGCTCATCAGGAATGGCTCCCAGGAGGGTGCATGATAGAGCTCACCAGGAACGACTCTCAGGAGGGTGCATGATAGAGCCCACCAGAGCTCGGTGCCAGGAGGGTGCATGATAGAGGCCACCAGGAAAGGCTCAGGAGGGTGCATGATAGAGCT
>NW_016880178.1:0-1253 GCF_001698545.2 Rhinopithecus bieti | reverse complement strand
CTCTGGGCTTATAGTATAGTTTGAAGTCAGGTAGTGTGATGCCTCCAGCTTTGTTCCTTTTGCTTAGGATTGTCTTGGATATATGGGCTCTTTTGGTTCCATATGAAATTTAAAGTAGTTTTTTCTAATTCTGTGAAGAAAGTAGCTTGATGGGAATAGCACTGAATTTATAAATTACTTTGGGTAGTATGGCCATTTTCACGATATTGATTCTTCCTATCCATGAGCATGGAATGTTTTCCATTTGTTCATGTCCTCTCTTATTTCCTTAAGCAGCGGGTTTCTAGTTCTCCTTGAAGAGGTCCTTCACATCCCTTGTAAGTTGTATTCCTAGGTATTTCATTCTCTTTGTAGCAACTGTGAATGGGAGTTGACTCATGATTTGGCTCTCTGTTTGTCTATTATTGGTGTATAGGAATGCTTGAGATTTTGCACATTGATTTTTTATCCTGAGACTTTGCTAAAGTTGTTTATCAGTTTAAGGAGAATTTGGGCTGAGATGATAGGGTTTTCTACATATACAATCATGTCATCTGAAAACAGAGACAATTTTACTTCCTCTCTGTTTGAATACACTTTATTTCTTTCTCTTGCCTGATTGCCCTAGCCAGAACTTCCAAAACTATGTTGAATAGGAGTGGTGAGAGAGGGCATCCTTGTCTTGTGCCAGTTTTCAAAAGGAATGTTTCCAGCTTTTGCCCATTCAGTATGATATTGGCTGTAGGTATATCATTAATAGCTCTTATTATTTTGACATACGTTCCATCAACTCCTAATTTACTGAGTTTTAGCATGAAGGGTGTTGAACTTTATCAAAGGCCTTTTCTTCATCTATTGAGATAATCATGTGGTTTTGTCACCGATTCTGTTTATGTGATGGATTACGTTTATTGATTTGTGTATGTTGGACCAGACTTGCATCCCAGGGATGAAGCTGACTTGATTGTGATGGATAAGCTTTCTGATGTGCTGCTGGATTCAATTTGCCAGTAGTTTATTGAGGATTTTCACATCGATGTTCATCAGGGGTATTGACCTGATGTTTTCTTCTTTTGTTGTGTCTCTACCAGGTTTTGGTATCAGGATGATGTTGGCCTCATAAAATGAGTTAGGGAGGAGTCCCTCTTTTTCTATTGTTTGGAATAGTTTCAGAAGGAATGGTACCAGCTCCTCTTTGTACCTCTGGTAGAATTCAGCTGTGAATCCGTCTGGTTCTGGGCTTTTATTGGTTGGTAGGCTATTAATTACTGCCT
>NW_016880177.1:0-219 GCF_001698545.2 Rhinopithecus bieti | reverse complement strand
CCTCACGGCTCATTATGTGCTAATTCTAATGCATTAGCTGCCACAAGACACTCCCACCAGCGCCTCGACAGTTTACAGATGCCATGGCAACATCTGGAGGTTCCCTACATGGTCTCAGAAGGGAGGGCAGAAACTCTCAGTTCTGGGAATTGCCCACCCCTTTCCTGGAACACTCATGAATAGTCCAACCCTTGTTTAGCGTATGATCAAGAAATAACC
>NW_016880176.1:0-620 GCF_001698545.2 Rhinopithecus bieti | reverse complement strand
AACTAGGTATTGATGGAACGTATCTCAAAATAATAGCTATTTATGACAAACCCACAGCCAAAATCATACTGAATGTGCAAAAACTGGAAGCACTCCCTTTGGAAACTGGCACAAGACAGGGATGCCCTCTCTCACCACTCCTATTCAACATAGTGTTGGAAGTTCTGGCCAGGGCAATCAGGCAAGAGAAAGAAATAAAGGGTATTCAATTAGGAAATGAGGAATTCAAATTGTCCCTGTTTGCAGATGACATGATTGTGTACTTAGAAACCCCACTGTCTCAGCCCAAAATCTCCTTAAGCTGATAAGCAACTTCAGGAAAGCCTCAGGATACAAAATCAATGTGCAAAATCACAAGCATTCCTATACAGCAATAACTGATAAACAGAGAGCCAAATCATGAGTGAACTCCCATTCACAATTGCTTCAAAGAGAATAAAATACCCAGGAATCCAACTTACAAGGGATGTGAAGGGCCTCTTCAAGAAGAACTACAAACCACTGCTTAGTGAAATAAAAGAGGACACAAACAAATTGAAGAATATTCCACGCTTTTGGGTAGGAAGAATCAATATCATGAAAATAGCCATACTGCCCTAAGTAATTTGTAGATTCAATGC
>NW_016880175.1:0-378 GCF_001698545.2 Rhinopithecus bieti | reverse complement strand
GAATGTGGAATTGCGAGATGGAAGATAAGGAAGGCATTGGCCCCAGTCCTGGAAAGCCGTCCCTCCTCCTGTCCTGAAAGCCGACTTCTCCCACCTGGACATGCGTGCCATCTCCTCTGGAGGTCCCCAGAGTGTGGCTGTACTCTGGCCTGCGTCCTGCCTCATGTAGCACGTCCCTCTTGTCGTTGCCATAGTCTCTCTGCAGTCGGGCAGTGGCTTGTGGGGTGTCTCATGCAATAGATGCCCACTCCATTAGGACGGGTACAGTGTCTATAAATTCCTGCCTGGGTTCCCCTTCCTGTCATACATGCAGAAGGAAAGGAAAAGTCACTCCGGGGACTCCACAAGATTCTCTAGTTCCAAGGGGGTGCCCAGGAG
>NW_016880174.1:0-621 GCF_001698545.2 Rhinopithecus bieti | reverse complement strand
ACCCGGACTGACCCTGACACCCATCAGGCTCAGCAAATTTACCTAGGCTGTACTGCTGCAAGGCCTCACGGACAGCCCCTATTACTTCAGTCAAGCCCAAATTTCTTCCTCATCTATTACCTATCTCGGCATAATTCTCATAAATACACACTTACTCTCCCTGCTGATCGTGTCCAGCTAATCTCCCAAATCCCAATCCCTTCTACAAAACAATAACTCCGTTCCTTCCTAGGCGTGGTTAGTGCGGACAGAATTCTTACACAAGAGCCAGGACTGTGTCCTGCAGCCTTTCTGTCCAAACAACTTGACCTTACTGTTTTAGCCCAGCCCTCATGTCTGCGTGCAGTGGCTGCCACTGCTTTAATACTGTTAGAGGCCCTAAAAATCACAAACTGTGCTCAACTCTCTACAGTTCTCATAACTTCCAAAATCTATTTTCTTCTCCCAGCCATCGCTCAGGACAATGCTTATGCTGATAAGTTAGCTAACAAAGGAGCTAGCGTTCCAACTTCTATCCCTCACAGTTTTCCTCCTTCATATCAGCCACTCCCACCTACTCCCCCCGCTGAAATTCCACCTATCAATCTCTTCCCACACAAGGCAAATGGTTCTTAGACCAAG
>NW_016880173.1:0-377 GCF_001698545.2 Rhinopithecus bieti | reverse complement strand
TGAGAAAGGACATTTGGGAACGCTCTGAAGAATATGCTGAAAAAAAAATACCCTCCGATAAAAACCAGAAGGAAGCTTTCTGTGAAACTGCTCTGTGTCATGTGAATTCCACTCGCACAGTTAAGCTTCTGTTTTCATTGAGCAGTATTCTAACACTGTTTTAGTTTAATCAGCCAAGGGATACTCGGGAGGGCTTTCAGGCTTATGGTGAAAACGGAAATATCTTCAGAAGGAAACTTGAGAATAGATTTCGTGGAGCTGCTTTGTGATGTGTGCATTCCGCTCACAGAGTTATACTTTTCTTCTCATAGAGGATTGGGGAATCCCTTTTGGAGAAAAAGCCACCAGGTGACATTCGGGAGTATATGGATGGCTAT
>NW_016880172.1:0-1002 GCF_001698545.2 Rhinopithecus bieti | reverse complement strand
AGGAAGGAAGGAAGGAAGGAAGGAAGGAAGGAAGGGCGGGCTATTCCATAGGCAGAGCAGCCAAGATGGATTTTTTTTCCCAGCAGAATTCTCTAGAGGCCCATCCAGGTTGTTGCGTGTGTCAACGGGTTTGTTCCTTTTCACTGCTGAGTAGCATTCTATAGCATGTGTGTGTCATAGTCTGTTTAACCATTGCACCCGTTGAAAGACATCTCAGCTAATTCCTGTTTGGGACTATTACAAATAAAGTTGCTCTGAATGTTTGTGTACAGAATTATGTGTGAATATAAGTTCTCATTTCTCTGGGATAAATGCCCAGGAGTGCAATTGCTGGGTCATATGGTAACTGCAGGCATAGTTTAAAGAAAAAAAACAAAAAACCCGCCAAACTGTTTTCTAGGGTGGCTGTACCATTTTATATTCCTGCGGCAATGTCTGAGACACCCAGTTTCCCTGCATCCTCGCCAGCATTTGGTGTTGCCATTTTTACCTTAATCATTCTGATAGATGTGCAGTAATACCTCATTACAGCAGATAATAGCTTTCAAAAAACAGAATTAGAATAAACCGTTATAGGGGGCGGAGCAAGATGGCCGAATAGGAACAGCTCCAGTCTCCAACTCCCAGCGCGAGCGACACAGAAGACCGGTGATTTCTGCATTTTCAACTGAGGTACTGGGGTCATCTCACTAGGGAGTGCCGGACAATTGGTGCTGGTCGGCTGCTGCAGCCTGACCAGCGAGAGCTGAAGCAGGGCGAGGCATCGCCTCACCTGGAAGCGCAAGGGGGAAGGGGATCCGTTTTCCTAGCCAGGGGAACTGAGACACACAACACATGGAAAATCGGGTAACTCCCACCCCAATACTGCGCTGTAAGCATACAGGCACACCAGGAGAATATATCCCACACCTGGCCGGGAGGGTCCCACGCCCACGAAGCCTCCCTCACTGCTAACACAGCAGTCTGCCGCAATCTATCCACAAGGCAGCAGCGAGGCTAGGG
>NW_016880171.1:0-219 GCF_001698545.2 Rhinopithecus bieti | reverse complement strand
CTTGAGCAGTGAGATCCCCTTTCCAACCAATGCAATTTCAGATCCCAGCAGGTCATGAAGGCAGCGGAGCTGTGGGATCACCTTTCCAACCAATGAGAATTCAGATCACAGCAGGTAATTACGGCAGCGGGGCGGGTGGCAGAACCCTGAACTGTGGCTGTTTCTGGTGTCTTGTCCCACGGACAGAGTGTGCTGGGGCCTCCGTGGTCCTCTGTGGGG
>NW_016880170.1:0-2590 GCF_001698545.2 Rhinopithecus bieti | reverse complement strand
GTGAGTTTATTAATCCTGAGTTCTAATTTGATTGTCTGAGAGAGAGTTTGTTGTGATATCTGTTCTTTTACATTTGCTGAGGAGTGCTTTACTTCCAATTATGTGGTCAATTTTAGAATAAGTGTGATGTGGTGCTGAGAAGAATGTATATTCTGTTGATTTGGGGTGGAGAGTTCTGTAGATGTCTATTAGGTCTGCTTGGTGCAGAGGTGAGTTCAAGTCCTGGATATCCTTGTTAACCTTCTGTCTCATTGATCTGTCTAACTTTTACAGTGGGGTGTTAAAATCTCCCATTATTATTGTGTGAGATTCTAAGTGTCTTTGTAGGTCTCTAAGGGCTTGCTTTACGAATCTGGGTGCTCCTGTATTGGGTGCATATCTATTTAGGATAGTTAGCTCTTCTTGTTGAATTGATCCCTTTACCATTATGTAATGGTTTTCTTTGTGTCTTTTGATCTTTGGTAGTTTAAAGTCAGTTTTATCAGAGACTACGATTGCAAGCCCTGCCTTTTTTTTCTTTCCATTTCGTTGGTAGATCTCCCTCCAGCCCTTTATTTTCAGCCTATGTGTGCCTCTGCACATGAGATGGGTCTCCTGAATACAGCATACTGATGGGTCTTGACTTTTATCCGATTTGCCAGTCTGTGTCCCTTAATTGAGGCATTTAGCCCATTTACACTTAAGGTAAACATTGTTATGTGTGAATTTGATCCTGTGATTATTATGTTAGCTAGCTATTTTGCATGTTAATTGATTCAGTTTCTTCCTAGCATCCATGGTCTTTACAATTTGGCATGTTTTGCAGTGGCTGGTACCAGTTGTTTCTTTCCATGTTTAGTGCTTCCTTCTGGAGCTCTTGTAAGGCAGGCCTGGTGGGGTGGTGACAGAATCTCTCAGCATTTGTTTGTCTGTAAAGGATTTTATTTCTCCTTCACTTACGAAGCTTAGTTTGGTTGGATATGAAATTATGGGTTGAGCATTCTTTTCTTTAAGAATGTTGAATATTGGCCCCACTCTCCTGGCTTATAGGGTTTCTGCTGTGAGAGCTGCTGTTAGTCTGATGTGCTTCCAGTTGTGGGTAACTCGACCTTTCTCTCTGGTTGCCCTTAACATTTTTTCCCTCATTTCATCCTCGGTGAATCTGACAATTATGTGTCTTGGGATTGCTCTTCTAGAGGAGTATCTTTGTGGTATTCTCTGTATTTCCTGAATTTGAATGTTGGCCTGCCTTGCTAGGTTGGGGAAGTTTTCCCAGATAATATTCTGAAGAGTGTTTTCCAACTTGGTTCCATTGTCCCTGTCACTTTCAGGTACACCAATCAAACATAGATGTGGTCTTTTCATGTAGTCCCATATTTCTTGGAGGCTTTGTTCATTCCTTTTATTCTTTTTTCTCTAACCTTGTCTTTTGCTTTATTTCAATAATTTGATCTTCAATCACTGATACCCTTTCTTCCACTTGATTGAATCTGCTGTTGAAGCTTGTGCATGTGTCACAAAGTTCTCATGCCATGGTTTTCAGCTCTGTCAGCTCATTTAAGGTCTTCTCTACACTGCTTATTCTAGTTACCCGTTCGTCTAACCTTGTATCAAGGTTTTAGCTTCCTTGTGATGGGTTGGAACATGCTTCTTTAGCTTGGGGAAGTTTGTTATTACTGACCTTCTGAAGCCTAATTCTGTGAACTTGTCAAAGTCATTCTCTGTCCAGCTTTGTTCCATTGCTGGTGAGGAGCTGCAGTCCTTTGGAGGAGAAGAGGCACTCTGGTTTTTAGAATTTTCAGCTTTTCTGCTCTGGTTTCTCCCCATCTTTGTGGTTTTATCTACCTTTGGTCTTTGATGTTGGTGACCTACAGATGGGGTTTTGGTGTAGATGTCCTTTTGTTGATGTTGATGCTATTTCTTTCTGTTTGTTTGTTTTCCTTCTACCAGTCAGGTCCCTCAGCTGCAGGTCTGTTGGAGTTTGCTGGAGGTCCACTCCACACCCTGTTTGCCTGGATATCAGCAGCAGAGGCTGCAGAACAGCAAATATTGCAAAACAGCAAATATTGTTGCCTTTTCCTTTCTCTGGAAGCTTGGTCCCAGAGGGGCACCTGCCTGTATGAGGTGTCTGTCGGCCCTTACTGGGAGGTGTCTCCCATTTAGGCTACACGGGGATCAGGGACCCATTTGAGGAGGTAGTCTGTACATTCTCTGAGCTCAAACACCATGCTGGGAGAACCACTGCTCTCTTCAGAGATGTCAGACAGAGATGTTTAAGTGTGCAGAAGTTTCTTCTGCCTTTTGTTCAGCTATGCCCTGCCCACAGAGGTGGAGTCTATAGAGGCAGTAGGCCTTGCTGAGCTGTGGTGGGCTCTGCCCAGTTCAAGCTTCCCAGCTGCTTTGTTTACCTACTGAAGCCTCAGTAATGGCAGATGCCCCTCCCCTAGCCAGGCTGATGCTTTGCAGTTTGATCTCAAACTTCTGCACTAGCAGTGAGCAAGGCTCCATGGGCTTAGTTTGGCTGGATATGAAATTCTGGGTTGAAAATTCTTTTCTTAAGAATGTTGAATATTGGCTGCCACTCTCTTCTGGCTTATAGGGTTTCTGCTGA
>NW_016880169.1:0-3245 GCF_001698545.2 Rhinopithecus bieti | reverse complement strand
TAGATCCTTGAGGAATCACCACACTGTCTTCCACAATGATTGAACTAGTTTACACTTGCACCAATAGTGTAAAAGCATTCCTATTTCTCCACATCCTCTCCAGCATCTATTGTTTCCTGACTTTTTAATGATTGCCATTCTAACTGGTGTGAGATGGTATCTCATTGTGGTTTTGATTTGCATTTCTCTAATGGCCAGTGATGATGAGCATTTTTTCATGTGTCTGTTGGCTGCATAAATGTCTTCTTTTGAGAAGTCTGTTCATATCCTTTGCCCACTTTTTGATGGGGTTGTTTTTTCTTGTAAATTTGTTTAAGTTCTTTGTAGATTCTGGATATTAGCCCTTTGTCAGATGGGTAGATGGCAAAATTTTTCTCCCATTCTGTAGTAGACCAGGGCTTCTTAAAGGGTGATCTGCAGATGGGCAACCTCAGCAGCACCTGAACTGTGTGAGTAATGCTGATTCTCAGGCTCCACCCAAACTCTGCTGAATCAGAAACTCAGGAGTAGGGCCTGGTGATCTAAGGGATGCTGGTGATCAATTTTGAGAACCACTAGTTTAGAGATTTCTAGCCAAACATTTTTTTTCTTTTCAATGTTCTGGTCCTTGAGTGTAAAGATCTGTGTTCATCATACTCCTCAATTGGTGTCACATGGTTATCTGTGGTGTGTTTTCTTATTGTTTTATTTATCACCTTTAACCCCATTCAATTTTCTCAACAAGCCTGTGAGAGCAGTATATCCCTTTTTTATAATTTATCATTTTTGTGGGTACATAATAGGTGTATGTATTTATGGGTTACCTTTTTATGGATTAGAGAAACTGAGGCTCCGGAAAGATCATTTCTAAAGCAAGATCTTACTTCAGAGTCTTGGGTCTACCACTTCTGGGCTGCCTTCAAAAATTACTAGTGAAAATGCAATTGCCATGAGTCAGAGCAAATCCCTAACCTGTTAGCAGCCAACATTTCTGGGACTTAGCTGGCATTGCCTGTGAGACCATGTAGCTGCAATGTGGGACCAAAGGCTATTCATTCAGAGCCAGTGATGGTGGAGGGTCACTCTGATGCTGAAGTAGGCACAATGGGAGCAAGGATGATGGGGGTGCCAAAGGAAGGAGAGGTGAAGGTGGGTTAGAATTTGACCCAACTCTACTTTAGATGAAGGCAGCTGTTGTTCCTGGTATCCTCTGGCCCTTGGGCACTGTATTAGTCCATTCTCACACTGCTATAAAAAACTTCCTGAGACTGGGTAATTTATAAAGGAAGGAAGTTACTTAATATGTAACATAAAACATCTAAATAAAGTTAGGCCATTTCAAAAGTATCTGTTAAAATGTAATTCAATTGCTTAGCATGGGTCAGGGCTGACTCACAGTTCTGCCTGACTGGGGAGGCCTCAGGAAACTTACAATCATGGCAGAAGGGGAAGCAAACACATCCTTCTTCACATGGCATCAGGAGAGAGAAGTAGCGAGAGAAGGGGGAAGCCCCTATGAAACCATCAGATCTCATGAGAACTCCCTATCACAAGAACAGCATGGGGGAAACTGCCCTTATGATTCAGTTATCTCCACCTGGTCCCATCCTTGACATGTGGGGATTATTACAATTCAAGGTGAGATTTGGGTGGGGACACAGAGCTAAACCATATCAGGCTCCCATCACAAGGCAAAATAGTGTTTTGTGTTCTCTGAGGGAAACCTGATCTCTCTGGGGAAAGTCTTTTGGGGACATGGCTATCAAGATTTGTGGCATGTTCTGGGAGAATGGTCACTGCTAGGCAGTAGTATCATGAGCAGAGCATAAGCACTGCTGTATCAGCTGCAGTCCATAGGAAGTGTACCTAAAAGTGTCTGAGAAGTACTATTCAGGGGCAGTCATTCTCCTTATTAAAGGAATCTTGGAAATGTGCTATTAAATTTCTAACTCCACCTTTGCATTAAAAATGTTGTGATTATAGCATTTTCCTGTTTATGTTTACTTCTCAGCACTACATCCATGGCATGGCATTTTGGTAAAGAATGGTATTTCTCAAGTAGGGGATTTTAGATGTTTGGAGTTCTGATATCGGACTTTCAGAGGAGGTATGTCTTTCATAGCAGTTTATTAAACTTATCTTTTGATGGTGATTTTAGAATTAATTCACATATAATATGGGTTAGCAGGATAATCACCTTTAAGAAATATGTTGAGCTCTTACTGTTTAGAGTTATTTTATTTTAGTAGTTGTCACAATCCAATCAAGCAAATTCCATTGTCATCCCCATTTCAAAGATAAACGAAATTTGCACAGAGGGGTGAACTAACTAGCTTTGAGTCAGTAAAAAGAGGAAGCACCACTAATGACTTAATCTTGCCTCTGTCTTAGTGCCGATTTCAATTGTCCCACTACTAATGAGGCAAAACAGAGACAGAGACAGACTTAATAACACAAATCATCAATTACATCAGAATAAAGGCCAATTACATCCCAGTGTGCAGTATGAATAGGTGTCACAGTAGTTCAGGGAGGGAGATGTGTGGTTGGAAAATTTAATGAATCGTAAGAGAAAAGGTTTTCTCCAAAAGATTTAAGCAAACTGGATGTTCAATGTCTTTGATTGCTAAAGAAATCTCCTAATAGCTGCTCGGAAGAGAAGCAGGACCTATGTCTATATTGGTTGACATTTGCTAGCTACTGTTTGGTTCCATTTACTAATTGTCTTTTTGTTGGGGAATTGAACCTTGTTACTTGCTACATCTAAGTGATAGGCACAGATAGTTGGCGTGTTGTTTACATCTCAATATGTAACAGTTATTACCTGTTATTTCTGATTAATGGCTCATGTTTAGCAAATATGGAAAATGGTTCTGAAGATCCTGTCCCAAAAATATTAACCCATGCCACTTGGTAAAGAAATAACCACTTTGGGGCTATGATAAGATAAGCACATGCTCACGCCTATAATCCCAGCACTTTGGGAGGCTGAGGCAGGCAAATCACGAGGTCAGGAGATCAAGACCATCCTGGCTAACACGGTGAAAGCACATCTCTACTAAAAATACAAAAAAATTTAAAGGCCGGGCGCAGTGGCTCAAGCCTGTAATCCCAGCACTTTGGGAGGCCGAGACGGGCGGATCACAAGGTGAGGAGATCAAGACCATCCTGGCTAACACGGTGAAACCCCGTCTCTACTAAAAAATACATAAAAAACTAGCCTGGCGAGGTGGCGGGCGCCTGTAGTCCCAGCTGCGAGGGAGGCT
>NW_016880168.1:0-239 GCF_001698545.2 Rhinopithecus bieti | reverse complement strand
TTACTAAACATATTTTGTTGTTGTTGTTTTAACTCTTACCTCTTGAATTCACTGGTTAAAGAGTTTTGTTTAAGTTACAGTTATTTTGCTTTAACACTTTTTTTAAAATGTGAGTTTGCTCTGATACAATTGACATATTAAGGATCAATTATGTGATTTACCTGCTGATGTGTGATTTAGTCTACAAAATACACAAACCGAACCATAAAAAATGCACCCAACTAACCTACATAGTAATG
>NW_016880167.1:0-620 GCF_001698545.2 Rhinopithecus bieti | reverse complement strand
CTCTTGACATAAGGTAGGACTATTAAGCATACCTTGAGGAAGAACTTTCCATTGATATCTTTGAGTAGGCTGTCCATTATTATATTCGGGAACAGTAAAGGCAAATTTTTCACAATCTTGGGGTTGTAACGGGATAGTAAAAAACAATCTTTAAGATCTATAACCATTAATTTCCAATTTTGTGGGATAAGAGTTGGATTAGGAAGCCCAGGTTGTAAAGTCCTCATAGGTTGAATACAAGCATTTACAGCTCTAAGATCAGTTAATAAGTGCCATTTTCCTTTTTTTTTTTTTTTTTTTTTTTTTTGACAAGACAAACACAGGGGAATTCCATGCAGAAGTACTTGGTTCAATATGCCCCTCGGCCAATTGTTCCTTAACTAAATTCTTTAAAGCCTTAAGTTTTCTTTAGATAATGGCCACTGTTCCACCCAAACAGGAGTTGTAGTTTTCCACTTCAATTGTAAAGTTTGAGGCTTGTGGACAGTGGCTAAGAGTTTAAAGGATTGTAGCCCATTTTGAACATCATATTTTGGCAGCTGAAGAAATATGAGGAATGCTTAAAAGGCACCAAATTGTTGTAAAAGATCACGGCCCCAAAAGTTAATATTAATGAGAAC
>NW_016880166.1:0-229 GCF_001698545.2 Rhinopithecus bieti | reverse complement strand
ATAAAGAATGAGCTCCTTGATACATTGTATATTCTGGTTCAAACATAATACACGCACAGATGCATATAGCACAAAACACACTAACTTTAATATCCTGCGGAGAAGGTAATTTGCTGGGTTACATACATGTGTGTTAAATGGGAGCTTTATTAGAGTAAGTCAGACCGAAAGAACACTTTCGCACAGAATATCTGTATAATGGAAACAGGGATTTCTGAAAAATAGCTGC
>NW_016880165.1:0-625 GCF_001698545.2 Rhinopithecus bieti | reverse complement strand
AGTCAAGACTCCATAAGTAGAATGTATTCTTCCATCGGGATGTCCCTACGCCTGGTGTCTCTCTTTTCGAGATCCAACCCACTCATCAGAGGCTGCAAAACTATGAGCTTCTCATTTAGTCACTCCTTTGTATATTAATTAGAATTCTGGAATGAGGCACTTTCCCTGCTTACTATTGGATAACCAGTGGTACAGTTCATTCAGGGAAGGAAAGGAAAGGATTTAACCTGTATTACGGACTTAAAATACATTTTTTTTTTTTTTTGAGACAGTGTCTCTCTGTCGCCCAGGCTGAAGTGCAGTCGCACAATCACAACTCACGTTAGGCTTGACCTCCCAGGGTCAAGTGATCCTCCCATCTCAGCCTCCCAAGTAGCTGGGACTATAAGTGTGCACCACTATGCCCAGCTAATTTTTTTTTTTTTTTTTTTTTTTAGAGATAGGGTCTTGCTATGTTGCCCAGGCTGGTCTCGAACTCCTGGACTCAAGCAATCCACCTGCCTCGGCCTCCTAAAGTGCTGAAATTACAGAAATGGGCCACCATGCCTGGCCTTAAAATACATTTGTCCTTTATTTTAAGGCCAGGCATGGTGGCTCATGCCTGAAATCCTAGCACTTTGGGAGG
>NW_016880164.1:0-581 GCF_001698545.2 Rhinopithecus bieti | reverse complement strand
ATCCAATTGCAGATACCATGAAAAGGGTGTTAGCAAGCTGCCCCATGAAAAGAGAGGTGTAACTCTGTGAAATGAATTCACACATCACCAACAAGTTTCTCAAATGTCCATCTGTGACAGACTGGATTAAGAAAATGTGGCACATATACACCATGGAATACTATGCAGCCATAAAAAAGGATGAGTTTGCGTCCTTTGTAGGGACATGGATGCAGCTGGAAACCATCATTCTTAGCAAACTATCACAAGAAGAGAAAACCAAACACCGCATGTTCTCACTCATAGGTGGGAACTGAACAATGAGATCACTTGGACTCGGGAAGGGGAACATCACACACTGGGGCCTATCATGGTGGGGGGGGGGAGGGATTGCATTGGGAGTTATACATGATATAAATGATGAATTGATGGGTGCTGACGAGTTGATGGGTGCAGCACACCAACATGGTACAAGTATACATATGTAACAAACCTGCACGTTATGCACATGTACCCTAGAACTTAAAGTATAATAAAAAATAAAATAAAATAAAATAAAGAATAACAAAAAAAAAGATTTTTTCTTGTTTTTTGTGAGGATA
>NW_016880163.1:0-1369 GCF_001698545.2 Rhinopithecus bieti | reverse complement strand
AGGCAAGAAAAGAAATAAAGTGTATTCAAATAGGAATAGAGGAAGTTAAATTGTCTCTGTTTGCAGATGACATGGTTGTATATTTAGAAAACCCCATTGTCTCAACCCAAAATCTCCTTAAGCTGTTAAGCAACTTCATCAAAGTCTCAGGATACAAAATCAATGTGGAAAATCACAAGCATTTCTTTACACCAATAATAGACAGAGAGCCAAATCAATAGTGATCACCCATTCACAACTGCTACAAAGAGAATAAAATAACTAGGAATCCAACTTACAAGGGATGTGAAGGACCTCTTCAAGGAGAACTACAAACCACTGCTCAAGGAAATAAGAGAGGACACAAACAAATAGAAAACATTCCATGCTTATGGTTAGGAAGAGTCAATATCATGAAAATGGCCATACTGCCCAATGTAATTTATAGATTCAATGCTATCTCCATGAAGCTACCATTGACTTTCTTCACAGAATTAGAAAAAACTACTTTAAATTTCATATGGAACCATAAAAGAGGTTGTAGAGCCAAGATAATCCTAAGCAAATAGAACAAAGCTGGAGACATCACACTACCTGATTTCAAACTATACTACAAGCCTACAGTAAATAAAACTGCATGCTACTGGTACCAAAACAGATATATAGACCAATGGAACAGAACAGAGCCCTCAGAAATAACACCATATATCTACAACCATCTGATCTTTGACAAACCTTACAGAAACAAGCAATGGGAAAGGATCTCCTGTTCAGTAAATGGTGCTGGGAAAACTGACTAGCCATATGCAGAAAACTGAAATTAGACTCCTTTCTTACACCTTGTACAAAATTAACACAAGATGGATTAAAGATTTAAATGTAAGACCTAAAACCATGAAAACCCTAGAAGAAAACCTAGGCAATACCATTCAGGATATAGGCATGGGCAAAGACTTCATGACTAAAACACCAAAAGCAATGGCAACAAAAGCCAAAACTGACAAATGGGATCTAATTAAACTAAAAGCTTCTGCACAGCAAAAGAGACTACCATCAGAGTGAACAGGCAACCTACATAATGGGAGAAAAGTTTTGTAATCTGTCCATCTGACAAAGGGCTAATATCCAGAATCTACAAGGAACTTAAACAAGTTTACAAGAAACAAACAACCCTATCAAAAAGTGGGCAAAGGATATGAACAGACACTTCTCAAAAGAAGACATTTTTGTGGCCAAGAAACACATGAAAAAAAGCTCCTCATCACTGGTCATTAGAAAAATGCAAATCAAAACCACAATGAGATACCCTCTCACACCAGTTAGAATGGCAATCATTAAAAAGTCAAACAACAGATGCTGGTGAGGATGTGGAGAAATAGAAACACTTTTA
>NW_016880162.1:0-620 GCF_001698545.2 Rhinopithecus bieti | reverse complement strand
TAGATGTGTTCTATTATTTCTGAGGTCCTGTTCTGTTCCATTGGTTTAGATCTCTGTTTTGTTACCAGTACCATGCTGTTTTGGTTACTGTAGCCTTGTAGTATAGTTTGAAGTACAGTAGTGGGATGCCTCCAGCTTTGTTCTTTTGGCTTAGGATTGTCTTCGCAATGTGGGCTCTTTTTTGGTTCCATATGAACTTTAAAGTAGTTTTTTTCCAATTCTGTGAAGAAAGTCATTAGTAGCTTAATGGGGATGGCTTTGAATCACGATGTCAATTCTTCCTATTTTCACGATGTCAATTCTTCCTATTCACGAGTATGAAATGTTCTTCCATTTGTTTGTGTCCTCTTTTATTTCATTGAGCAGTGATTTTGAAGAGGTCTTTCACATCCCTTGTAAGTTGGGTTCTTAGGTATTTTATTCTCTTTGAAACAATTGTGAATGAAAATTCACTCATGATTTGGCTCTCTGTTTGTCTGTTATTGGTGTATAAGAATGCTTGTGATTTTTGCGTATTGATTTTGTTTCCTGAGACTTTGCTGATGTTGCTTATCAGCTTAAAGAGATTTTGGGCTGAGACAATGAGGTTTTGTAAATATGCAAACATGTCATCTGCAAAC
>NW_016880161.1:0-1259 GCF_001698545.2 Rhinopithecus bieti | reverse complement strand
AAATGGCCATACTGCCCAAAGTAATTTATAGATTCTATGCCATCCCCATCAAGCTACCATTGACTTTCTTTACAGAATTAGAAAAACCTACTTTAAATTTCATATGGAACCAAAAAAGAGCCTGTATAGCCAAGACAATCCTAAGCAAAAAGAACAAAGTTGGAGGCTTCATGCTACCTGACTTCAAACTATACTATAAGACTACAGTAACCAAAACACCATGGTACTGGTACCAAGACAGATATATAGACCAATGGAACAGAACAGAGGCCTCAGAAATAACACCACGTATCTACAACCATCTGATCTTTGACAAACCTGACACAAACAAGAAATGGGGAAAGGATTCCCTATTTAATCAGTGGTGTTGGGAAAACTGGCTAGCCATATGCAGAAAACTGAAACTGGACCCCTTCCTTAGACTTTATAAAAAAATTAACTCAAGATGGATTAAAGACTTAAACGTAAGTTCTAAAATCATAAAAACCCTAGAAGAAAACCTGGGCAGTACCATTCAGGCCATAGGCATGGACAAAGACTCCATGACTAAAACACCAAAAGCGATGACAACAAAAGCCAAAATTGACAAATAGGATCTAATTACACTAAAGAGCTTCTGCACAGCAAAAGAAACTGTCATCAAAGTAAACAGGCAACCTACAGAATGGGAGAAAATTTTTGCAATCTGTCTGTCTGACAGAGGGCTAATATCCAGAATCTACAAGAACTTAAACAAATTTTCAAGAAAAAAAACAACCCCATCAAAAAGTGGGTGAAGGATATGAACAGACACTTCTCAAAAGAAGATATTTATGCAGCCAACAAACATATGAAAGCTCATCATCACTGGTTATTAGAGAAATGCAAATCAAAACCACAGTGAGATACCATCTCTTGCCAGTTAGAATGGTGATCATTAAAAATTCAGGAAACAACAGATGCTGGAGTGAATATGGAGAAATAGGAACATTTTTATACTGTTGATGGGAGTGTAATTTAGTTCAGCCATTGTGGAAGACAGTGTGGTGATTCCTCAAGGATCTAGAACCAGAAGTACCATTTGACCCAGCAATCCCATTACTGGGCATATACCCAAAGGATTATAAATCATTCTACTATAAAGACACATGCACACGTATGTTTATTGCAGCACTATTCACATAGAAAAGCCTTGGAACTCACACAAATGCCCATCAGTGATAAACCAGATAAACATATACACCGTGGAATACTATGCAGCCATAAAAAGGGATGAGTTC
>NW_016880160.1:0-221 GCF_001698545.2 Rhinopithecus bieti | reverse complement strand
TCTTCACTATTATATGTATTATGTCTATATTTTATACCAATATCTGTTATATCTATTATGTCTATATTTTATATCTTTATCTATTATATCTATCATGTCTATATTTTATACCGATATCTATTATATCTATTATGTCTATATTTCATACCTATATCTATTTTATCCACTATATCTATATTTTATACCTATATCTATTATATGTATATTTGATACCCATATCT
>NW_016880159.1:0-690 GCF_001698545.2 Rhinopithecus bieti | reverse complement strand
TTCTTCTTGCTTAGGATTGTCTTGGCAATGCGGGCTCTGTTTTGGTTTCATATGAACTTTAAAGTAGTTTTTTTTCCAATTCTGTGAAGAAAGTCATTGGTAGCTGGATGGGGATGGCATTGGATATGTAAATTACTTAGGACAGTATGGCCATTTTCATGATACTGATTCTTCCTATCCATGAGCATGGAATATTCTTCCATTCGTTTGTGTCCTCTTTTATTTCGTTGAGCAGTGGTTTGTAGTTCTCCTTGAAGAGGTCCTTCACATCCCTTGTAAGTTGGATTCCTAGGTATTTTATTCTCTTTGTAGCAGTTGTGAATTGGAGTTCACTCCTGATTTGGCTCTCTGTCTGTCTGTTATTGGTGCATAAGAATGTTGTGATTTTTGCACATTGATTATGTATCCTGAGACTTTTCTGAAGTTGCTTATCAGCTTAAGGAGATTTTGGGCTGAGGCCATGGGGTATTCTAAATATACAGTCATGTCATCTGCAAACAGGGACAATTTGACTTCCTCATTTCCTAATTGAATACCCTTATTTCTTTCTCTTGCCAGATTGCCCTGGCAAGAACTTGCAACACTATGTTGAATACGAGTGGTGAAAGAAGGGCATCCATGTCTTGTGCCAGTTTTCAAAGGGAATGCTTCAAGGTTTTGCCCATTCAGTATGATATTGGCTGTGAGTCT
>NW_016880158.1:0-1259 GCF_001698545.2 Rhinopithecus bieti | reverse complement strand
CAAATATCCCTTTGCAGTTTCCACGAACACACCGTTAGAAAACTGCTCCATGAAAAGAAAGGTATAACTCAATTAGATGAATTCACACAACACAAAGAAATTTCTCAGAAAGCTTCCTTCTAGGTTATATTTGAGGATATATCCTTTGTCACCATAGGTTTCAATGCAATTCAAAATATACCTTCTTTGATTCCCAAAAACAGTGCTACCAAGCTACTCCATGGAAACAGTGGTGTAACTCTGTGAGTTGAATTCACCCATCACAAAGTTGTGTCTCAGAAACGATCTTTCTAGTTTTATCTGAGGTAATTTCCTTTTTCACTGTATTCCTCAATGCACTCTTCAATACCCCATTGCATTTTAAAATAAAAACGTGTTAGGAAATTTCTCAATGAAAAGAATGGTATAAATCTGTGAGATAAATTAAGAAACCACAAAGCAGTTTCCCAGAAAGCTTCTTTCTAGTTTTTGTCTGAGGCTGTTTACTTTGTCACAATAAACCTCAATGCGCTCCGAAGTATTCCATTGCAGATTTAAGGAAAACAGTGTTAGCAAACTGCTAAATGAAAACAATGGTGTACCTCTGTCAGAAGAATTCAAACATCACAAAGCAGTCCCTCCGAAAGATTCTTAGTTGTTTTATCTGAGATTTTTGTTTTTCACTGTAGACCTCAATATGCTCCCAAATATCCCCTTGCCATCTCCACGGAAACAGTGTTAACAAACTACTCCATGAAAAGAAAGATGTAGATCCGTTTTCCTAGCCAGGGGAACTGAGACACACAACACCTGGAAAATTGGGTAACTTCCAACCCAATACTGCGCTTTAAGCAAACAGGCACACCAGCAGATTATATCCCACACCTGGCCGGGAGGGACCCACGCCCACGGAGCCTCCCTCATTGCTAGCACAGCAATCTGTGATCTAACAGCAAGGCAGCAGTGAGGCTGGGGGAGGGGTGCCCACCATTGCTGAGGCTTAAGTAGGTAAACAAAGCCACTGGGAAGCTGGAACTGGGTGGAGCTCACAGCAGCTCAAGGAAGCCTGCCTGTCTCTGTAGACTCCACCTCTGGGGACAGGGCACAGCTAAACAACAACAACAACAACAACAACAACAACAAAAGCAGCAGAAACCTCTGCAGACGCAAATGACTCTGTCTGACAGCTTTGGGGAGAGCAGTGGATCTCCCAACATGGAGGTTGAGATCTGAGTAAGGGACAGACTGCCTGCTCAAGTGGGTCCCTGACTCCTGAGTAG
>NW_016880157.1:0-688 GCF_001698545.2 Rhinopithecus bieti | reverse complement strand
CTTAGGATTGTCTTGACAATGTGGGCTCTTTTGGTTCCATATGAACTAAAAGCAGTTTTTTCCAATTCTGTGAAGAAACTCGTTGGTGGATTGATGGGGATGGCATTGAATCTGTAAATTACCTTGGGCAGCATGGCCATTTTCATGATACTGATTCTTCCTATCCATGAGCATGGTACGTTGTTCTATTTGTTTGTGTCCTCTTTTATTTCACTGAGCAATGGTTTGTAGTTCTCCTTGAAGAGGTCCTTTACATCCCTTGTAAGTTGGATTCCTAGGTATTTTATTCTCTTTGAAGCAATTGTGAATGGAAGTTCATCCATGATTTGGCTCTCTGTTTGTCTGTTACTGGTGTATAAGAATGCTTGCGGTTTTTGCACATTAATTTTGTATCCTGAGACTTTGCTGAGGTTTCTTATCAGCTTAAGGAGATTTTGGGCTGAGATCATGGGGTTTTCAAAATATATAATCATGTCATCTGCAAACAGGGACAATTTAACTTCTTCTTTTTCTAACTGAATACACTTTATTCCTTTCAATTGCCTGATTGCCCTAGCCAAAACTTCCAACAATACGTTGAATAGGAGTGGTAAGAGAGGGCATCACTGTCTTGTGACAGTTTTCAAAGGGAACGCTTCCAGTTTTTGACCATTCAGTATGATAATGGCTGGGTTTGTCATAAATAGGT
>NW_016880156.1:0-218 GCF_001698545.2 Rhinopithecus bieti | reverse complement strand
AAAGCATCTTTCTAGTTTTTGTCTTAGGACATTTCCTTTTTCACCATTTGCTTCAATGTGTTCGTGAATATCCCTTTGCAGATTCCACAAAAATAGTGTTAGCAAACTGCTCCATGAAAAGAAAGGTGTAAATCTGTGAGATGAATTCACACATCACAAAGCAGTTTCTCAGAAAGCTTCTTTTTGGTTTTTGTCTGAGGATATTTCCTTTGTCACCA
>NW_016880155.1:0-1002 GCF_001698545.2 Rhinopithecus bieti | reverse complement strand
ATCTTCCTAGGGCTTTGTTTACCTACTTAAGCCTCAGCAATGGCGGGCGCCCCTCCCCCAGCCTCGCTGCTGCCTTGCAGTTAGATCGCAGACTGCTGTGCTAGCAATGAGGGAGGCTCCGTGGGTGCGGGACCCTCTGGGCCAGGTGTGGGATATAATTTCCTGGTGTGCCGTTTGCTAGGACCCTTGATAAAGTGCAGTATTAGGGTGGGAGTTACCCGATTTTCCAGGTGTTGTGTGTCTCAATTTCCTTTGGCTAAGAAAAGGAATTACCTTCCCCCTTGCACTTCCCAGGTGAAGTGATGCCTCGCCCTGCTTCAGCTCTCGCTGGTAGGGCTGTAGCAGCTGACCAGCACTGATTGTCCAGCACTCCCTAGTGAGATGTACCCAGTACCTCAGTTGAAAATTCAGAAATCCCCCTTCTTTTTTTTTTTTTTTTTTTTTTAATGCTCTGCCATATGGGCTTTATAGTTTTATTTTGCATTTTTTAATATTATTGAAGTATGACATCTTTACAGGCAATTGCACAAATGCATATGAACTTACATGAAATGAACACACATAAAGCCAGCCCCCAGAACCAGAAGTAAAACACTACCACCCCCCTGTACCCCCAAAACCTCCTCATGCCCCAACTACCTCCCCACACCCTGCCTTCCAACACCATACATTAATGTTTCTTGTTCTTGAACTTCATGTAATGGAGTCAGACACAAAAATATGCACTCTTTTGTGCCTGACTTCTTATGTTCAACATTATACTTGTGAGATCCGTTCATGTTGCTGCAGGTTGTTCATTTTGTTCCTTCTCAAGCTGTAGGAAATATAGCGCAAATTGTTCAGCAGTTCTACTGTGGATAGACATTTGTATTATTTCCAGTTTGGGGTTACTATGAGAAATGCTGCTAAGACCATTCTAGTGCATGCCTTTTGACGCACAATTGCATGCGTTTCTACTGGGTTTATTTATAGGAGTGAGATTGCTGGGTCATAGTGTGTGTG
>NW_016880154.1:0-1257 GCF_001698545.2 Rhinopithecus bieti | reverse complement strand
GTAGCCTATTAATTATTGCCTGAATTTCAGTGCCTGTTATTGGTCTATTCAGGGATTCACCTTCTTCCTTGTTTAGTCTTTGGAGGGTGTTTGTGACCAGGAATTTATCCACTTTTTCTAGCTTTTCTAGTTTATTTGCATAGAGGTGTTTGTACTATTCCCTGATGGTAGTTTGTATTTCTGTGTCATCATTGATGATATCCCCTTTATCATTTTTTATTGCATCTATTTGATTCTTCTCTCTTTTCTTCTGTATTAGTCTTGCTAGCTGTCTATCAATTTTCTTAATCTTATCAAAAAATCAGCTCCTGCATTCATCCATGTTTTGGAGGGATTTTTGTGTCTCTGTCTTCTTCACTTCTGCTCTGATCTTAGTTATTTCTTGCCTTATGCTAGCTTTTGAATGTGTTTGGTCTTGCTTCTCTAGTTCTTTTAATTGTGATATTAGGGTATCAATTTTAGATCTTTTCTGCTTTCTCTTGTGGGCATTTAGTCCTATAAATTTCCCTCTACACACTGCTTTAAGTGTGTCCCGAAGATTCTGGTATGTTGTGTCTTCATTCTCATTGGTTTCAAAGAACTTCTTTATTTCTGTCTTCATTTCCTTATGTACCCAGTAGTCATTCAGGACAGGTTGTTCAGTTTCCATGTAGTTGAGCGGTTTTGAGTGAGTTTCTTAATCCTGAGTTCTAGTTTGATTGCACTGTGGTCTGAGAGACAGTTTGTTATAATGTCTCTTCCTTTACAATTGCTGAGGAGTGCTTTACTTCCAACCAGGTGGTCAATTTTGGAATGAATGTGATGTGGTGCTGGGAAAATGTATATTCAGTTGTTTTGGGGTGGAGAATTCTGTAGATGTCTATTAGGTCCACTTGGTGCAGAGCTGAGTTCAATTCCTGGATATCCTTGTTAACTTTCTGTCTTGTTGATCTGTTTAATGTTGACAGTGGAGTGTTAAAGTCTTTCATTATTATTGTGTGGGAGTCTAAGTCTCTCTGTAGGTTTCTCAGGACTTGCTTTATGAATCTGGGTGCTCCTGTGTTGGGGCATGTATATTTAGGATAGTTAGCTCTTCCTGATGAATTGATCCCTTTACCATTATGTAATTGCCTTATTTGTCTATTTTGATCTTTGTTGGTTTAAAGTCTGTTTTTTCAGAGACTAGGATTGCAACCCCTGCTTTTTTTTTTATTTCCATTGGCTTGGTAGATAGATCTTCTTCCATCCCTTTATTTTGAGCCTATGTCTGTCTCTGCT
>NW_016880153.1:0-2954 GCF_001698545.2 Rhinopithecus bieti | reverse complement strand
TGGTAGCTTGATGGGGATGGCATTGAATCTATAAATAACCTTGGGCAGAGAGCCAAATCATGAATGAACTTCCATTCACAATTGCTTCAAAGAGAATAAAATACCTAGGAATCCAACTTATAAGAGATGTAAAGGACCTCTTCAAGGAGAACTACAAACCACTGCTCAGTGAAATAAAAGAGGACACAAACAAATGGAAGAACATACCATGCTCATGGATAGGAAGAATCAATATCGTGAACATGCCCCTTACATTTCTTTAGAGCAGGGTTGCTAGCCACTCTGGTACTGGAATCCCAATTTAGCTGAGAGCTCTCAAAACAAAGGGTCACTTGTTATCTAACAAGAGTGAGGACAAAAAAATCATGGGCATGAGTGACCAAGTACCAAATAGCATTTCACTCACAATAACATGGAGTTGAGGGGTGATGTGATCAGAGCTGTTAACTAGAAAAATGTCATGGGTAGTATTCATAAGATAAATTAGATGAGTCCAGGATGGGGGGACAAAGAAAATAGAGGGTTTTCATAATATTTAAAAAGAGAAGTTACAAGGGCCTCATCTACTGTGGTAGCCATGGGAATGGAAAGGAGCACACAGATGAGAGAAAAGTCTAATCAACAAAAGAAGTTGATGAAAGTAGAAAGCTTTAAAGATGCTGAACTCAAGGATTCTTAGCTGTTGAGCCACCATGACTGGGAGGTTGGTGAGGTTAAGGAAATCTAGAGAGAGGCTATTTTTATGAGCTTCATTTTGGACATGTAGAATTTGAAATACCAGCAAAGAGATGCCAGATAAAGATGTCTAACAGGCAATTGTAAATTCAGTGGCTCTATTTAGGAGGGATATTGAATCTTCTGTTTAGAAGTGAGAACTTATTCATTTACTAAGCCCAGTTATATGCCGTCCACTCTGCAAAGTACTGAAGAAACAAAGATGAATAAGATACAAAATCTCACCCTCAAAAGCTTGGAGATGTGTGGCAGCTAGTCTCCAAGTTGGCCATAATTAATTTCTTTCCTCCATATATGTGTATACCACACCTTCATTCCTCCCCTTTTGTTGTTCCTCCCCTTCTGTTACATAGAGACTGGCTTTTTAACTTGCTTTAACAATTGACAGTGGGGGAAAACAATGTTCTGAGAGTTCTGAGGCTGGGTCATAGAAAGTTTTGCAACTTCTGTGTGGGCTGCTGGGAACCCTTGCTCTGGGAAAAGCCAGCTTCCATATAAGAAACCTGATTACTGTCATGCTATGAGAAGCCCAAGCCACATGGAAAAGTCCTAAAAATTTGACACCTTTTGAAGAAAGAGAAGCCAAGAAGCACCAAGACACTAGATATTTGTATAAAGAAGTCACCTTGTAAGTAGATCCTTCGACACCAGCTGTCCAGACTTGTGCCATGTAGGTCAGAGTTGAACGAGCCGGCTAAGCTCCTGGATGGTTTCTGATCCACAAATTCATAAAATATACTACACTTACTTCAACTACTATGTTGTTATTGTTTTAGGTTATTATAAACCATTAAGTTTTGAAATTTTTTTATGCAGCAATAACTAATCAGAACAGGATATGAAAACAAACTAGATGCCACAATGTACTTGGAGAGGTACGCATGTGAAAATTCATAATGCTGTGTGATAAGTATAATCTCTACCAGGGAGAGAATATGAAGAGAGAAGAAAAGGTGGCACAGAAGAGATCTTTATTTGAAGGAGAGCAAACAGTACTTTTTTTGGTTTTTTGTTTGTTTGTTTTTTAGACTGAGTTTCGCTCTTCTTGCCCAGGTTGGAGTGCAGTGGGGCGGTCTTAGCTCACTGCAACCTCCGCTTCCCAGGTTCAAGTGATTATCCTGTCTCAGCCTCCCAAATAGCTGGGATTACAGGCATGTACCACCACACCAGGCTAATTTTGTATTTTTAGTAGAGACAGGGTTTCACCATGTTGGCCAGGCTGGTCTCAAACTCCTGACCTCAGGTGATCCACCCCTCTCGGTCTCCTAAAGTGCTAGAATTACAGGTGTGAGCCACAATGCCCAGCCAAAAAATATGGTTTAAATGAGCAGGCTCTTCTAGAAACTTGTAGCTCACATAATATCATGGAGATACATATAACTCACTTCATTTATTTACTTACATAGTTTCCATTCAGTTTCACTTTGGTAATAAAGGCAAGCAATATTCTAGAAAAATTACAAACTATCATGAGTAGTTGAAGAGCAGATTTGATTATGTCAATTTAAGGGTGTGAATGCCATTTATGAGTTACATTTCCAGTCAATAACAATACAGTGGAAAGGTGTATACAATTTATGGCAATTTGAAGACAAATTAGATTTAAATCACTTTAATTATGCTTACATAGATTTAACTATCATGGAAGTTGTCTTTATTTTCCTGAAAATGTTTATGAATAGGTCAGTTCTGCTATAGAAAACACAATATAATTAGTAATATAATTGCTTAGAAAATGATACACAAAGCACGGTCAATAAACAGTACATCAATTGTACATATTAAAAAAGGAACAAGGACATCTTAGCTTCTATGTTCGCTGTATGTTGTCATCTGAATCTCAAGTTATGACAAATCAAATATCACTTCATTATTTTCCACAAGTCCATTATTGGTTCATTCTTAAGATAACAATGCAGTACAGTGTTTATGAGTATATTAAATGCCAATCTTTATCCCTCAAAGATTATCTATGAATTTACTTTAATAAATCAGGGCACAATTTTCTGAGGAACACAAGTCTAAAAGAAAGGGCTTCTGTTAACATGGCCTTTATTTACAAGGAGCAAGGAAATTAATGCTTTGTAAAGCTACCCACAAACCTTTCTGGGATATTTTCTGTGTTAATAAACTTCATCTTTATGTGAAGGTTGAAATAAATGTACAAAGCTACCTTTCTTGAAGAAAGAAGAGCCCCATCTGAGACTATTCAGTGGTGG
>NW_016880152.1:0-995 GCF_001698545.2 Rhinopithecus bieti | reverse complement strand
TCTCTCACAGTTCTTGTGTATTTTTTAGGGGGGCGGGGGGGGACAGAGTCCTCCTCTGTTGCCCAGGCTGGAGTGCAGTGGTGTGATCTTGGCTCACTGCAACCTCCATCTCCCGGGTTCAAGCAATTCTCCTGCCTCAGCCTCCCAAGTAGCTGGGATTACAAGCACATGCCACCACGTCCAGCTAATTTTTGTATTTTTAGTAGAGATGGGGTTTCACCATGTTGGCCAGGCCGGTCTCAAATTCCTGATCTCATGATCCACCCACCTCAGGCTCCCAAAGTGCTGTGATTACAGGCGTGAGCCACCGCGCCTGACCTCTTGTGTATTTTGTATCATGCTTAGTGCAATACCATAAACCTTGAATAGTATCATGGGACCCATACAAAGTACCACCAGTGATGCTGGGCATGCTGGTCATGACATTAAAAGAGAAAGTTGAATTGCTTCAGATGTAATGTAGATTGAGATCTGAAGCTATGGTAGTCCATTTCAAGATAAATGAATCCAGTGTAAGGACCATTGTAAAAAAAGAAAAGGAATTTCAAGAAGCTATCGCTGCAGCTACACAAGCAGTAGCAAAATCTTCCACTTTTAAAAAACACCTTTTTAGACATGAAGTCCTTGCCCATGCCTATGTCCTGAATGGTATTGCCTAGGTTTTCTTCTAGGGTTTTTATGGTTTTAGGTCTAACATTTAAGTCTTTAATCCATCTTGAATTTTTTTTCGTATAAGGAGTAAGGAAGGGATCCAGTTTCAGCTTTCTACTTATGGCTAGCCAGTTTTCCCAGCACCATTTATTAAATAGGGAATCCTTTCCCCATTTCTTGTTTTTGTCAGGTTTGTCAAAGATCAGATGGTTGTAGATGTGTGGTATTATTTCTGAGGGCTCTGTTCTGTTCCATTGGTCTATATCTCTGTTTTGGTACCAGTATCATGCTGTTTTGGTTGGCATGGGCAAGGACTTCATGTCTAAAACACCAAAAGCAACGGC
>NW_016880151.1:0-1259 GCF_001698545.2 Rhinopithecus bieti | reverse complement strand
TTTCTTCTTCCTGGCAGGAGGGGAATCGTTCTCCTTACTTGGGAGGTTGTATTTTGAGGCAGATCATACAAATGACAAAGATAGAAATCCCTGAGAGCCTATGGCAGTTTTGACTTTAAACATGAGGCGAGTTAACAAGGCAAGCAGCGATAAATTCAGCCCAGGGCACGACCCAGCACTAAATCCTCCCTTACAGTGTCCAGATTTCTGGCCAAGTTGTCAGTGTGATGCCCCCTTTCTCCACTGGCCTCCTCAACTCCCTTTTAGGTTGTGTTGTTTTTGTTGGTTCACTTTTGTTTTACTGCCAAGTTATCTCTGCCACCACTCCCCACCGCCCTCATTTTCTGATCCTGTTCTCCAAGTTTCTTACGCACGACCAGAATAACACACCCCTCGCTTCTCCTGCTAAATCCCTCAAACTGCTGCCCTAGTAGAAATTTTGAAACAAGTTCGTGGCAGAACATTTTGTTCATTCCCCTACATGAGCTGGTGAAAGATGGAAGGACATGGTATTTGCTGGGAATGAAAACATGGGAAAAGCTGTTGGAACCGACACCACTATGTTCTTTTTGTCCCTTGCACAAGGTAATCGTGTATCCTTCACATTCTATGTAAGAACAACCTACAAAAAACATGTAGTTCCCCCCGACTGGAGACGATCAGTACTGGGCAGGGTTAACCAAGAAGCACTTAGTGTGCCTGAGTAAATAGTGCGGGAAGGATGACAGCATGTTAGGCTAATAGGCTGATCAGAGTGATAAACTTGTCCCAAAGATTCTTTCCGCTTTACGTTGAACAGTTAGTTTGCTTCAAAGGAAATGGTTAAATGGTGTTGGTTTTATGGCCTGGAACCCTCTACTCAGACAGCTACACAACAAGCCTGCATTAAACGTTGTGTTATCTTCCTGCTCTGTCAGATTTAGAAAGAAATAATATTATTACATACATCATACATTATTTTCCTCTTGATGTTCTACAAAAGGAAGGAGATCAAGTTACACGCGGAATAAGTGCTCCGTGGAATAAATGGTGCACAAGGTAGAAGTAAGCAGATGATTCTGTCTGCCTACCTGACAGTGGTGGGGATTATACAAGGTAAGAAATAAAAAGAAAATTAGGATTTTCACAAACACATGAAGGTTCTTTAAGCCTCACTCTGTTTAGTGCTTTTGTTCAACCATAATAATAATAATAGTGATAATAATGGTAACTGCTAAATATTTGCCAAATATTTATGATGTACTGAGCCCTGTGCTAAG
>NW_016880150.1:0-1372 GCF_001698545.2 Rhinopithecus bieti | reverse complement strand
AAGTGGGCAAAGGATATGAACAGACACTTCTCAAAAGAAGACATTTATGGAACCAACAAGCACATGAAAAAATGCTCATCATCACTGGCCATCAGAGAAATGTAAATCAAGACCACATGGGATACCATATCACACCAGTTAGAGTGAAGAGCATTAAAACGTCAGGAAAAACAGGTGCTGGAGAAGATGTGGAGAAATAGGAACACTTTTAAACTGTTGGTGGGATTGTAAACTAGTTTAACCATTGTGGAAAACAGTGTAGCGATTCCTCAAGGATCTAGAACTAGAAATACCATTTGACCCAGCCATCACATTACTGGGTATACACCCAAAGGATTATAAATCATGCTGCTATAAAGACACATGCACACGTCTGTTTATTGCAACACTGTTCACAATAGCAAAGACTTGGAATCAACCGAAATGTCCATCAATGACAGACAGGATTAAGAAAATGTGGTATGGAAAGTGGGGGATTGGGGGCGCCCAAGATGGCCCAACAGAAACAGCTCCAGCCTCCAGCTCCCAAGGTGAGCGACACAGAAGACGGGTGATTTCTGCATATTCAACTGAGGTACCAGGTTCATCTGACTGGGGCATGTTGGACAGTTGATCCTGGTCCGCGGGTGCAGCCCGACCAGGGAGAGCTGAAGCAGGGTGAGGCATCGCCTTACCTGGGAAGCAAAAGAGGGAAGGGAATTCCTTTTCCTAGCCAAGGGAAATAAAGACACAGAACACCTGGGAAATCGGGTAACTCCTACCCTAAAAATGTGCTTTACCAAGGGTCTTAGCAAATGGGACACCAGAGGATTATATCCTACATCTGGAATGGAGGGTCCCATGCCCACAGAGCCTCCCTCACTGCTAGCACAGCAGTCAGAGATTTAACTGCAAGGCAGCAGCGAGGCTGGGGGAGGGGCGCCTGCCATTGCTGAAGCTTAAGTACATAAACAAAGCCACTGGAAAGCTCGAATTTGGTGGAGCCCACCACAGCTCAAGGAGGCCGGCCTGCCTCTGTAGACTCCACCTCAGGGGACAGGGCATAGCTAAACAAAAAGCAGCAGAAACATCTGCAGATGTAAAAGTCTCTGTCTGACAACTTTCAAGAGAGCAGTGGTTCTCCCAGCATGGAGGTTGAGATCTGAGAATGGACAGAATGCCTGCTCAAGTGGGTCCCTGACCCCTGAGTAGCCTAACTGGGAGACATCCCCCACTAGGTGTAGACTGACACATCACACCTCACACCTCTCGGTACACCCTGAGATGAAGCTTCCAGAGCAAGAGTCAGACAGCAACACTTGCTGTTCAGCAATACTCTATCCTCTGCAGCCTGGGCTGCTGACACCCAGGCAAACAGGGTCTGGAGTGGACA
>NW_016880149.1:0-726 GCF_001698545.2 Rhinopithecus bieti | reverse complement strand
GGCTTCTCTGTAAGCATCTGACTCATCTCAGAAATATCAGTTCTTAAACACTACGACAACGGAACCTAAAATGGGTGACACATTTGTCCTTGTGTTACGTTCCATTATTTCATTTAAGAATCTCGATAATCATTGTAGCCTCTTTCCAGCAAACCCTTCTCCACAGTAGTCCAGTCGTGGTAGGATGAATTACAGATGTAGTTATTCTAGCGGTTTCAGTCCTTTCCATCTCAAGGCATTGTGTGTTTTGTTCCGGGACTGGTTTGCTGGGGACAAAGTTAGAATTGCCTGAAGATCGCACATTCAGAGTGTTGTGTCCGTGGAGTTTTAGGAGGGGGTGGCCTTTCTGGTCTGAGCACTTCCATCTTCTCCCACTTCCATCTGGCGTCCCACGCGTTGTCCCCTGCACTTCTGGAAGGCACAGGGTGCTGCTGCCTCCTGGTCTTCGCCTTTGCTGGGCCTTCGGTGCAGGAGACTTGGCCTCAAAGCTCAGAGGGAGCCAGTCCGGACCCAGCTCCCTTGTTCCTTCCTCCGAGGCCTTCCTTGAAGATGCATCTGGACTATCAGCCTTATCAGTGTTTGAGCTTATTCCTTTGAAGTAAACTTCCTGAGAACGTGAAGTTGTTGGGGTTTTGGGGGGTTGGATATTTGTTTAGGTTTTGCTTTATACCCAGGCCAAATAGCACATAACACCTGATTATGTATGAAATGCTCATATGTTTATGA
>NW_016880148.1:0-540 GCF_001698545.2 Rhinopithecus bieti | reverse complement strand
GTTCAGTAGGGAGGGTGGAATGGTGAGGGTGGGCTTGAGTGGGGAGGGTGGGAAACCACTTAGACTTTGTTGTTTTTTCCAGCCAAGGTAGGAACTTTGACTTTTTATTGAGATCAAAGGGAATGCATGAGGGGCGTGGATAAGGGCTGGCGGGCTGCAGGTGGAAAGTACATGAGTGGGAACGTGCAGCCACCGGGTCCAGGGTGCATTTTAGAGAGGACAGGCTGGAGGTCGTGGTGTGGTCCAGAAGAAAGCTCAGGAACTGGAATCATGGTGTTAGTGGTTTAGAAAAGTAGTCCGATGCCAGAGGCTAAGTCACTTGGCTTGGTTCACACACCAGCAAGTTCAAACCCAGTTCAGTTGTGTTGTAAAGCCAATATGCTAAGTCACCATAATTTAACAACAGGTTTCCCCTCAAGGTATCATGACATTATTTTTTTTGGGTCTCAACCAACCAGCATTTGTCAAAGAGAGATGGAGAGAGAGAGAGAAGGAAAAGAAGGAAGGAAGGAAGGAAGGAAAGAAGGAAGGAAGGAAAAA
>NW_016880147.1:0-618 GCF_001698545.2 Rhinopithecus bieti | reverse complement strand
ATGTCTATTTGGTAGTTCTCTCTTTTCTTCTTTATTAGTCTGGCTAGCAGTCTATCTACTTTGTTAATCTTTTCAAAAAACCAGCTCCTGGATTCATTGATTTTTTTGAAGGGTTTTCACGTCTCTGTCTTCTTCAGTTCCGCTCTGATTTTAGTTATTTCTTGACTTCTGCTAGCTTTTGAATTTGTTTGCTGTTGCTTCTGTAATTCTTTTAATTGTGATTTTAGGGTGTCAATGTTAGATCTTTCCTGCTTTCTCCTGTGGGCATTTAGTGCTACAATTTCCCCTCTAAACATGGCTTTATCTGTGCCCCAGAGATTCTGGTACTTTGTGTTTTGTTCTTATTGGTTTTGAAGAACTTACTTGTTTCATGCCTTATTTACCCAGCAGTCATTCAGAAGCAGATTGTTAAGTTTCCAAGTGTGGTTTTGAGTGAGTTTCTTAATCCTGAGTTCTACTTTGAGTTCACTGTGGTCTGAGAGACTGTTTGTTATGATTTTTGTTCTTTTGCATTTGCTGAGGAGTGTTTTACTTCCAATTATGTGGTTAATTTTAGAATAAGTGTGATGTGTGGCTGAGAAGAATGTATATTCTGTTGATTTGGGGTGGAGAGTTACG
>NW_016880146.1:0-3247 GCF_001698545.2 Rhinopithecus bieti | reverse complement strand
AAGGGATCCAGTTTCAGCTTTCTACTTATGGCTAGGCAGTTTTCCCAGCACCACTTATTCAATAAGGAATCCTTTCCCCATTTCTTGTTTTTGTCAGATTTGTCAAAGATCAGATGGTTGTAGATGTGTGGTATTATTTCTGAGGGCTCTGTTCCTTTCCATTGGTCTGTATCTCTGTTTTGGTGCCAGTACCATGCTGTTTTGGTTACTGTATCCTTGTAGTATAGTTTGAAGTCAGATAGTGTGATGCCTCCAGCTTTGTTCTTTTGGCTGAGGATTGTCTTGGCAATGTGGGCTTTTTTTTGGTTCCATATGAACTTCAAAGTAGTTTTTTCCAATCCTGTGACGAAAGTCATTGCTGGCTTGATGGGGATGGCACTGAATCTATAAATTACCTTGGGCAGTATGGCCATTTTCATGATATTGATTCTTCCTATCCATGAGCATGAAATGTTCTTCCATTTGTTTGTGTCCTCTTTTATTTTGTTGAGCAGTGGTTTGTAATTCTCCTTGAAGAGGTCCTTCACATCCTCAAGGGATTCTTTTTCCTCAGCCTACCAAGTAGCTGAGATTACAGGCTCCCACCACCATGCCTGGCTAATTTTTGTATTTTAGTAGAGATGGGGATTTCACCATGTTGGTCAGGCTGGTCTCGAACTCCTGACCTCAAACGATCCACTTGCCTCGGCCTCCCAAAGTGCTGGGATTACAGGCGTGAGCCATCACATCTGGCCTAAAAAAATTATTTAAAATTTAAGTTTATAAAGTAAAAATGTTCTTTGGGAAGTTGAGGCAGGAGGATCACTTAAGGCCAGGAGCTGAAGACAAGCCTGGGAAACATAGCAAGGCCTCATCTCTACTAAAATTTTTTAAAAAAATTAGCTGGGCATCATAGTACACACCTGTAATCCCAGCTACTAGGGAGGCTGAGGCAGAAGGATCACTTGAGCCCAGAGTTCGAGTTTACAGTGAACTATAATTACACTCCAGTCTACACAACAGACAAAGCAGCTATCTCTAGAATAAATAAAGTAAAAAAGTTACAGTAAACTAAGGCTAAGTTATTATTGAAGAAAAGAATAAATTTAGTGTAGTCTAACTGTACAGTGTTTATAAAGTCTATAGTAGTAATGTCCTAGGCCTTCACATGCACTCACCACTCATCACACTGACTCACTCAGAGCAACTTCCAGTCCTGCAAGCTCCATTCATGGTAAGTGCCCTATACAGGTGTACCATGTTTTATCTTTTATACCATATTTTTCCTGTACCTTTTCTATGTTTAGATATACAAATCCCATTGTGTTACAACTGCCTACAGTTTTCAGTACAGTAGTCTGCTGTACAGGTGTAGCCTAGGAGCAATAGGCTATCAAACAGCCTCAGTGTGTAGTAGGCTGTACCATCTAGGTTTGTATAAGTTCACTCTATAATGTTCACATGACAACAAAATTGCCTAATAACACATTTCTTAGAATGTATCTCTCTCATTAAGTGATACATGACTGTACTTAGATTTTCATCAAATTTTCACCACATAACTATGAGTCTGCCCATTAGGCGGCATGCAGTTAGATCTGGGAGTGTATAGGTATTATTTTTATTCCTGTTACGTTTTTTGTTAATATTCTATGAATTTTAACAGAACATTCTTAATTTTCATGACATAAAATGAATATCTAACACTAAAATTTGATCTTATGAAGACCACCCTCTCCTCCTCCCCTATTCTTCCTTTTTCTAGTTGGCATCCAGTGCCTTTAGCTTGTAGCATTCATCCCTATACACGGTCTAATTGCAGTGTCCTCCTTGATGCCATTCTGTAAAATTTAAAGGAAAACTTCACCAGCATTAATTTTTTTATTCATTAAAACAACAAACCTTGGCCAGGTACAGTGGCTCACGCTTGTAATCCCAGCACTTTGGGAGGCCAAGGTAGGCCGATCACCTTAAGTCAGGAATTCGAGAGCAGCCTGGCCAACATGGCAAAACCCTGTCTGTATTAAAAATACAAAAAAAATTAGCCAGGCGTGGTGGTGCACGCCTGTAGGCCCAGCTACTCAGGAGGCTGAGGCAGGAGAATCGTTTGAACCCAAGAGGCAGAGGTTGCAGTGAGCCAAGGTCACGCCACTGCACTCCAGTATGGGCAATAGAGCGAGACTTTGTCAAAAAAAAAAAAAAAAACCCGAACCAATGACAAATCTTAAAAAAAAATAGTATCAGCCACCAGTGTAGCCAGATATAATGAAAAATGTACAAAAGCTATTCACATTTGTGGGACTGAGAATTTGTTGTTCTAAAACAGCAAGCTTAAAATGTACATACCAAACAAAATTCCTATTTACTCCAGTCATACGAAGTTAGTTTTAAATATTGCATTATAATATATGTATTCAGTTTCTTTTTAAGTTCAAGAATTAGAAAGCAGCTCTTCTAGAAAATTTAAAAATCAATTTTACCCAATGACAGGACTAATGAGTGTTCCCTAAATGATTTAAAGAGGTCTTTTTAAAGAAAATGTCTGTATCATATCAATGATAAGCAACTAGAAGAAAAAAAGATGTCAAACATGAGAACGTAATAATGGAAAAGTATAAAAAAGCTAAAATTTCCGTTAAGTGTACCACATTTCTACTTATGTATGGAGAATGGCTATTCATCTGACATAGCAAAATGCAGCCTCCTTACCAGTCAGTGTTACAACATCATCTTTATGCGCTTCTGCCATTTCCTGAACATGGACTTCTGAGTTCACATCAACCTCTTTCCCTGATAACTGTAAATAAGCTTCAAGTGAAGATGGAACCTTGACAATAATAGAACCTGTAATAAATATAAAGGAGAGCTCAGTAATATAAAGAAATCAAAAGTACCAGAGTCTATTATAAATTTGACTGAAAGGGTAGCATTGCTCCTGGAACACTGTTTTTACTCCTCAGCATACAGTATTTATTTAAACCTTTTCCTTATTCCCAGGTGCTCAAAGTTTCCTTACTCTCAAGTCATTCACGGACACTTCTGTCAAGAATACGGGTTATTAGCACATTATTAACTGCTAGTTCTTCTTTTTGCCAATAGTCCTACCCAGCTCATCCAACACCAGAAAGTGAGTAATTTACTACACATGTAGCTTATAGATAGGATTTACCATTGAGCATTTAATATGAGCCAGACCCCTAATTACATTGTTTTAATCCCCATATTAACTTTATGAGGTATTTTTAAAAATTATACTTTAAGTTCTAGG
>NW_016880145.1:0-1374 GCF_001698545.2 Rhinopithecus bieti | reverse complement strand
GACCAACAAAGGTCTCAGCAGTATCTAAGTGGCAGCTTCCAAAATGGAATTCACCCCTTCTTCATTTCCCTAAATTGTTATATTCCAAATCCAATTATTCGGGGTATCTAAAGAATATATACCCAGCCTCAAAGTCCCAAAGAATCTGGTTGCATCAATGCTTGAAAGAGCATTTTTGAAATGCTAATTTCAAAGCCTACCCAAAGAATCTGTTTTGAAAAGCTCTCTGAGGTGATTCTCACATGCATCTGGGTCTGTCACCACTACCCCATTTACTATCCCTCATTCTACACATGAGAAAGCTGAGCCCCTACCCCTCAAAAAGGGGAAGTAATTTAATCAAAACAAAAAGTGAGTTAGGGCTGTGAAATCCTAAGATTAATTTCATTTCAAGATGTGACCTGGTCCTCTTTCTAAAACCCCACTGAAATGACAGAATTTTATAAAAGAGAGTATGTGTGCTGCAGCAGCAACAAAACAACAAATACAAAAAGAATACCCTTAGTGAACCAAAACTATAAGGACATGCTGGAAGATACAAAGCAGATGGCATCAGACTGCTGGCCTCAAGAAAGCCACAAACCCAATCCAAATAATGGAGGGACCACTTCTGTTGGAAGAATCAAACATTCTTCACCGTACCTGTCCCAGCTATAGCTGGTAAGGATCACTCTGCTAATAGGAAGCCTATCTGGAAGGTCTCTTACTATCAGTGTGAAAACCAGAGAGAAAAGACATAATGTTTTTTAATATAACTCAATGCAGCAGCAAAATCTTATAACAGATTCTGCTCTTCCTTTTAGTTCAAAATCTGGAAAGCTCACCGGCCAGCACCTCCCCATCCTCATGCCACAGGAAGAGCACAGGTCTGCAAACCAGGAGGAGGAGGCCACAGCAGAAAAGAGTGACAACTGATACTGCTCAAAGGTATACCTCATGTATACATGAACAGATAACCATGTATCATCAGAGAGCTGAAGAAAATTAGCAACCTGAAAGGAAGGTGCCAAGTCAAAGAAGCACAAATGACCTGAAGCACTGCTAATGAAGGAAATAAAAAGAATTGTAAAATCTAATTGGAATCTTTAGCAGTAATTGAGAAGATACTGTATCCACAAAATACAAAACAGATTACAATGCAAAAGACAATTCTAGAAGGTAAAAATAAGAACCCTAAACCAAAACAAACAAACAAACAAAAAAACAACCAAAAACCATCCAATCAAAAAAACAGACAAAAAAAACCACTTGTAGAAGGGCTAGAGCACAATGGACTTGACTCAGCAAAGCATTTAAAGTGGCTCATGTCTGTAATCCTGGCACTTTGAGAGGCTGAGGCAGGCCGATCATGAGGTCAGGAGATCGAGACCACCC
>NW_016880144.1:0-619 GCF_001698545.2 Rhinopithecus bieti | reverse complement strand
CCCAGCCAGAACTCTGATGCATGTAAGTCTGTGGGTATGTACAAGGGTGAAGGGAGTCTTTAACAAAAGGCCTGCTATGCTGGGTAACACCGCCATTTTGGGTCTAGATTCCTGCCTAACATTCTGACCTCTTTCTAATAAGAGAATGGGGCGACGTGTTCATCTGGCTGGTCGTCGTGGGGTTCTTCGGAGGTCGGAACTCGGGTATAGCGGTGGAGCAGCATCTGATTGAAAGCGACTTGGGAGACTTCTTTCATGCGGTCCTGGATGAAGCAGAGGACACAGGGAGCTATGAGTAGCAAGAAGCCAATGATTAGTAAGGGGCTTAGAAAGGGTAGGACTTAACCGGCCACAGACGACTGCCACCACCTAAGTGAGGGCCTTGATCTGAGGTTTTCTGGTGGAGTCTTTCCTGAATCTTTTCTAGAGTGAGGAGATTGGTTTCTACTAGTCCTGACTCATTGATGTAGTGTTTGGCCGGGAAGGGGAAAGGAGGGGGTTAGGTTAGAGGAGTTAAAAGGACTGGGTAAAGGTACCGCAACCAGTGGGGGCTTATTCAGGGCTGCACACAAGAAACAATGAGAAATGTTGTGTACCTTGGCCATGTGTACCACTTGAG
>NW_016880143.1:0-1983 GCF_001698545.2 Rhinopithecus bieti | reverse complement strand
CAGCCCTAGACCCTAAAAGGTCAAAAGGCCATCTTATTCTCAATACACATTTTATTACACAATCTGCTCCCGACATTCAATAAAGCTCCAAAAATTAAATTCCAGCCCTCAAACCCCACAACAGGACTTAATGAACCTCGCCTTCAAGGTGTACAATAATAGAGTAGAGGCAGCCAAGTAGCAACTTATTTCTGAGTTGCAATTCCTTGCCTCCACTGTGAGACAAACCCCAGCCACATCTCCAGCACGCAACTCCAAACGCCTGAACCGCAGCTGCCAGAGGTTCCTTCAGAACCTCCTCCCCAGGGGCTTGCTACAAGTGCCGGAAATCTGGCCACTGGGCCAAGGAATGCCCACAGCCTGGGATTCCTCCTAAGCCATGTCCCATCTGTGCGGGACCCCACTGGAAATAAGATTGTCCAACTCGCCCACTCGCAGAGTCCCTGGAATTCTGGCCCAAGTCTCTCTGACTGACTCCTTCCCAGACCTTCTTGGCTTAGCAGCTAAAGACTGATGCTGCCCCACCGCCTCGGAAGCCTCCTGGACCATCACAGATGCTTTGGGTAACTCTTACAGTGGAGGGTAAGTCCGTCCCCTTCTTAATCAATACGGAGGCTACCCACTCCACATTACCTTCTTTTCAAGGGTCTGTTTCCCTTGCCTCCATAACTGTTGTGGGAAAGAGCTTCTAAACCTCTTAAAACTCCCTAACTCTGGTGCCAACTTGGACATTCTTTTATGCACTCCTTTTAGTTATCCCCACCTGCCCAGCTCTCTTATTAGGCCAAGACATTTTAACTAAATTATCTGCTTCCCTGACTATTCCTGGACTACAGCCACATCTCATTGCTGCCCTTCTCCCCAACCGAAAGCCTCCTTTGCATCTTCCTCTCATATCCCCCCACCTTAACTCACAAGTATAGGATACCTCTACTCCCTCCTTGGCGACTGATCATGCACCCCTTACCATCTCATTAAAACCTAATCACCCTTACCCCACTCAACACCAATATCCCATCCCACAGCACGCTTTAAAAGGATTAAAGCCTGTTATCACTCGCCTGCTACAGCATGGCCTTTTAAAGCCTGTAAACTCCCCTTACAATTCCTCCACTTTACCTGTCCTAAAACCAGACAAGGCTTACAGGTTAGTTCAAGATCTGCACCTTATCGACCATATTGTTTTGCCTACCCACCCTGTGGTGCCAAAGCCATATACTCTCCTGTCCTCAATACCTCCCTCCACAATCCATTATTCTGTTCTAGATCTCAAACATACTTTCTTTACTATTCCTTTGCACTCTTCATCCCAGCCTCTCTTCGCTTTCACTTGGACTGACCCTGACCAGTGAAACCTTTATATCCTTCAGGAAAGGTAGAACGGACTAATGGTCTTTTAAAGACACACCGCACCAAGCTCAGTCCCCAACTTAAAAGGACTACAGAATACTTTTACCACTTTCCCTTCTCAGAATTCGGTCTGTCCTCAGAATGCTACAGGGTACATTTGAGCTCCTGTGTGGACACTCCTTACGCTGAACCCCTTAGGCTCTCTCTAATTAGATGTCCTAGGTCCTCCCAATTCTTAGTCCTTTAATACCTGTTTTTTCTCCTTCTCTTATACAGACCTTGTGTCTTCCGTTTAGTTTTCAATTCATACAAAACCACCTCCAGGCCATCGCCAATCATTCTATATGAGAAATGCTCTTTCTAACAACCCCACAATATCGCCTCTTACCACAAACTCTTCCTTCAGCTTAATCTCTCCCACTCTAGGTTCCCACGCCACCCCAATCCCACTTGAAGCAGCCCTGAGAAACATCGCCCATTATCTCTCCATACCACCCCCCCAAAATTTTCACCACCCCAACACTTCGATACAATTTTGTGTTATTTTCTTATTAATATAAGAAGGCAGGAATGTCAAGTCTCTGAGCCCAAGCCAAGCCATCGCATCCCCTGTGACTTGCACGTATACACCTA
>NW_016880142.1:0-691 GCF_001698545.2 Rhinopithecus bieti | reverse complement strand
ATTTGGGGTAGAGAGTTCTGTAGATGCCTATTAGGTCCACTTGGTGCAGAGCTGAGTTCAATTCCTGGATATACTTGTTAACTTTCTGTCTCATTGATCTATCTAATATTGACAGCGGGGTGTTAAAGTCTTCCATTATTATTGTGTGGGAGTCTAAGTGTCTTTGTAAGTCTCTAAGGACTTGCTTTATGAATCTGGGTGCTCCTGTATTGGGTGCATATATATTTAGGATAGTTAGCTCTTCTTGTTGAATTGTTCCCTTTACCATTATGTAATGGCTTCTTTATCTCTTTTGATCTTTGTTGGTTTAAAGTCTGTTTTATCAGAGACTAGGATTGCAACCCCTGCTTTTTTTGTTTTCCATTTCCTTGGCAAATCTTCTTCCAACCCTTTATTTTTAGCCTATGTGTTTCTCTGCACATGAGATGGGTCTCCTGAATACAGCACACTGATGGGTCCTGACTCTTTATCCTATTTGCTAGTCTGTGTCTTTTAATTGGACCATTTAGCCTATTTACATTTAAGGTTAATATGGTTATCTGTGAATTTGATCCTGTCACTATGATGTTAGCTGGTTATTTTACTCGTTAGTTGATGCAGTTTCTTCCTAGCATCAATGGGCTTTACATTTCGGTATCTTTTTGCAGTGGCTGGTACCGGTTGTTCCTTTCCATGTTTAGTGCTTCCTTCC
>NW_016880141.1:0-690 GCF_001698545.2 Rhinopithecus bieti | reverse complement strand
AGGCTTGAGCCACCGCGCCCGGCCAAGGTCTCTTCTTCCTCTGTGGCTCCTCCACCTACACGTGTCTACCCGTTAATTGGACAGCCACATATACACTAGTTTTCCTTACCCCCAAAATTTAATTTGCGAATAGGACCGAACAGGTTTCTGTTCCCCTCGTGACACCACCACTTCACTACTATTTTGTTTTGTTTTTCTTATTATTAATATAAGAAGACAATAATAGGCCTTGACTGACTTACTGCTGAAAAACGAGGACTCTGTGTGTGTGTGTGTATATCTATCTATCTATCTATCTATCTATCTATCTATCTATCTATCTATATTTTTGAGATAGAGTCTCACTCTGTCGCCCAAGCTGGAGTATAGTGGTGCTGTCTTGGCTCACTGCAAGTTCCCCCTCCTAGGTTCACGCCATTCTCCTGCCTCAGCCTCCCAAGTAGCTGAAACTACAGGTGCCCACCACCATGCCCGGCTAATTTTTTGTATTTTTAGTAGAGATGGGGTTTCACTGTGTTAACCAGGATGGTCTCGATCTCCTGACCTTGTGATCCACCCGCCTCAGCCTCCCAGAGTGCTGGGATTATAGGCATGAGCCACCGCACCTGGCCAGAACTCTGTATGTTTTTAAATGAAGAGTGGTGTTTCTACCAAAACTAATCTGGCCTGGTACGTGACAACATAAAAAAA
>NW_016880140.1:0-663 GCF_001698545.2 Rhinopithecus bieti | reverse complement strand
TTTTGTTTTGAAAAGTGGCTATTTATTTGGGTTTCATACTCTTAATTACTTCATCCATCAATTTTTTAACTTCTTTGTGTCTTGTAACTGCTCGGCTCATGCAGTCCTGAAGTTTAGCTCCAGTTAGCCCACTTCCACCTGGTTTGTGAAGACAACAGAGCTTGCCTTCCTCATCCATTACTATTGTTAAGGTTCCTGTTGCCAGATGTTCCTCCTCTCCAGTAGGGTCAACTATAAGCAAAGTGTCATCAAACACAGCAAAGGAAGTTGCAACTGGATGAGTTCTAATATTCAAATAACTTTTCTTCTTTAAATTAACTTCTGCTAAAGCAGTTTCTTCATTTATAGTAACTTCAGGCAACTGTACATTTTTTAAAGCCGCTAACAAAGCAAATGTGCAGGCATCCAAAATGTTTCCATCATAGTCAAGGCAAATGAGATCACAGTACAGAACCCAGGCAAGCTTCCCTGGAGAAATGCATAAGTCCTCTTTCTGAATTATCTGTGAATTTGCAATGACATCTGCAATGAATTGGCTAGCCACTTGGGCCTCTTCTCCAGGAGGTCCAGACCAGAATCTCCATGAACACAGGGGTGGTAGATCCACATTAGGAACAACATATCCTTTATCAGGGGCATCTGTTGGTGGTGCTGCAAATTCCA
>NW_016880139.1:0-241 GCF_001698545.2 Rhinopithecus bieti | reverse complement strand
GCCTATTGCCCTCCCACTCCTAGAAAAGCCGCTCCGGACGAACGCCACGCACGGACTTCCCAGCTTCCCCACTGCGGTCGGGACTGTTGGAACTCCGTCCGAGAGCTCCACGGGTGACTCTTGGCCTCATTTGCCGGACGCCAACAGACCTCTCCCTACCCACCTTCTTCCCCTGAAGCTAGGTGACCAAAATAAACTTGCAGTTTTGCTCCTACACTTGCCTACTCGCTGGTTCTTTTGT
>NW_016880138.1:0-688 GCF_001698545.2 Rhinopithecus bieti | reverse complement strand
ATTTTTGTATAAGGTGTAAGGAAGGAATCCAGTTTCAGCTTTCTATGTACGGCCAGCCATTTTTCCCAGCCCCATTTATTAAATAGGGAATCCTTTCCCCATATCTTGTTTTTGTCAGGTTTGTCAAAGATCAGATGGTTGTAGATGTGTGGTATTATTTCTGAGGGCTCTGCTCTGTTCCATTGGTCTGTATCTCTGTTTTGGTATCAGTACCATGCTGTTTTGGTTTGTAGCCTTGTGGTGTAGTTTGAGGTCAGCTAACGTGATGCCTCCAGCTTTGCTCTTTTGGCTTAGGATTGTCTTGGCAATGCGGGCTCTTTTTTGGTCCCATATGAACTTAAAGTAGTTTTTCCCAATTCTGTGAAGAAAGTCATTGGTAGCTTGATGGGATGGATTACTTTTTTAATTTCTTTTCAGATCATTCACTGTTGGCATATAGACATGCTACTAATTTTGTATGTTGATTTTGTATCTTGCACCTTTACCAAATTTGTTTATCAGTTCTAATAGTTTTGTTGTGGAATCTTTCAGTTTTCCAAATATAAGACCATATCATCTGCAAACAAAGATAATTTGACTTCTTCCTAAAACCTATGCAGTACCATTCAGGCCATAGGCATGGGCAAAGACTTCATGACAAAAACTCCAAAAGCAATTGCAACAAAAGACAAAATTAGCAAATGGAATC
>NW_016880137.1:0-240 GCF_001698545.2 Rhinopithecus bieti | reverse complement strand
ATTGATTTGCGTATGTTGAACCAGCCTTGCATCCCAGGGATGAAGCCCACTTGATCATGGTGGATAAGCTTTTTGATGTGCTGCTGGATTTGGTTTGCCAGTATTTTATTGAGGATTTTGCATCGATGTTCATCAGGGATATTGGTCTAAAATTCTCTTTTTTGTTGTGTCTCTGCCAGGCTTTGGTATCAGGATGATGCTGGCCTCATAAAATGAGTTAGGGAGGATTCCCTCTTTTCT
>NW_016880136.1:0-415 GCF_001698545.2 Rhinopithecus bieti | reverse complement strand
GTTAAATTAAATTGTGTTTAGTGTTAGAAGTGTGTTAGTCATCTTGAAAGGCCGAGGGAAAGTACTGTCTAAAATTACATGAGGACTTCTTTATTGCTATACTTACAATCTGATGAAAGCACAGCAATTGTTGGACCCATTTACAAAGGCTGTTCCCCTTGCCAGTGTTCATGGGATATCGCATACCTGTCATACTGCTAAATGGTGCACTATGAGAATAGCCAATGGTTTTTGTTATCTTAATTGCATCATATCTCAAGCTGCTATCATTGTGGAAGAAATCACTGTTTGCTTATTGGCAAAGAGTGCTTTGAAATAATCTGTAAAAAGCTTGTTTAGGGAGCACGGAAGTAGGATTGACACCGAGGAAATGTGCATCACTTCTTGGTGGGCTGCAGATTGCCCTGCCTATGGC
>NW_016880135.1:0-307 GCF_001698545.2 Rhinopithecus bieti | reverse complement strand
GGTTGCCTTTGGGATGTTGAGGCAGGAGAGAAAGAGGAGGGTGGGTAGAGATGCAGGTCTGTGTGCGGGTCATACAGGTGTGGTGGGAGGGCACTGAGGAAATTTTCACAGGGTGGCTTCCATTTGATACTCGAAACAAGATGGAGAGATAACACTCACCTATGCGGCAGAAGATGAATGAAGTTGGAGTTTTAATAACAGTGGATAATGTCTGAATTAAGAGCTGTGGAGAATGGGAGAGAGAACTGATTGGGAGACATAGAAGGATGCCTGGGAAGAGTTGGAAAACTTGACTGGAGATCATGCC
>NW_016880134.1:0-4592 GCF_001698545.2 Rhinopithecus bieti | reverse complement strand
AAATTCAACAGCCCTTCATGTTAAAAACTCTCAATAAATTTGGTATTCATGGAACGTATCTCAAAATAATAAGAGCTATTTATGACAAACCACAGCCAATATCATACTGAATGGGCAAAAACTGGAAGCATTCCCTTTGAAAACTGGCACAAGACAGGGATGCCCTCTCTCACCACTCCTATTCAATATAGTGTTGGAAGTTCTGGCCAGGGCAATCAGGCAGGAGAAAGAAATAAAGGGTATTCAGTTAGGAAAAGAAGCAGTCAAATTGTCCCTGTTTGGAGATAATACATTCTTAACATTTGGTGTTGAAATAACTCTTTCAGACTTTTGTTCTAGTTCTAGATGATATATCTAACATTCCTTCAAGGTCTTAAATTCTGTTGTAAATACAGTAATTAAGAATACTTGAGGCCGGGCGCAGTGGCTCAAGCCTATAATCCTGGCACTTTGGGAGGCCCAGACAGGCGGATCACGAGGTCAGGAGATCGAGACCATCCTCGCTAACATGGTGAAACCCTGTCTCTACTAAAAAATACAAAAAAACTAGCCAGGCGCGGTGGTGGGCGCCTGTAGTCCCAGCTACTCGGGAGACTGAGGCAGGAGAATGGCGTAAACCCGGGAGGCGGAGCTTGCAGTGGGCTGAGATCCGGCCATTGCACTCCAGCCTGGGCGACAGAGCAAGACTCCGTCTCAAAAAAAAAAAAAAAAAAAAAAAAGAATACTTGAATATAATGAGGACACTAAGCTGAACCTTGTTTTGTTATATTATAGACATAGTGTTTTTCTGTTTATGCTCAGGCAACTTAATACTTTTCATTTTAATAATTAAAATTTTCTATTTAATTTCCCAAGTGGGAAAGCATGCTATAGCTCCACTCACAAGGCACCCAAGCCTTACATAAGCCACTGTCCACTTGGCAGTACCCAAAGTGTGAACAATCTAAGAAGGGAAAGCGTCATCTGTGCCAGCTTTGCAAACATAACCCCAGTTTCAGGAAATACTGTCCACTCTTCATAAATGTCAGCTAAATTCTGGGCTGTTCCTTCAATCCCACTACAAGTCATTCATCTTTGGGTCTCTACCCAATATAAATGTTTATAGATGCATCTATTACCATTGTAAGCCTAGCTAGGAGTTTAACTAACATAATTTGGGCCCTGGCCCAAGTGTGGAGCAGATACTATCCCTGAAAAATTGCAGATTTTCCTAGGCAACAGCCCATATGTAACTTTGACAAATGAGTCTAGATTTCCTATTTGCCTTCTCCATTTTATGCTTTGAATTACAGAGAGATTAATTTCCCATGTTCATCCACGTTCTATATTTATCCATGCAAGGCATACCATGGAAATTGGTATTTAAACAGTTCCCAAAGAACAAGAGGAGGGAGAGACTACAACAGAAATTTTGAAATGCAGGTAAACACGAACAAAGCCAAATGAAATCTATGCCATACCCAATGGAAAGAAAGAAGAGTCATTATTTTGAAAGGAATGAGTCTTGAAACATTCAAGTCCCAGAACTAGAATTCTTTTAACCTTGGAAGAAAGTATTTACTGAGTTCCTAATGGGAACCCAGCACCACATAGGACATTGAGAGAGGTTTGAAAACCCTTTTAAACACTGTCTTCAGTCCACAACAAACTTATCATATAGTTGGAGAGACAGACCATAGAGTCAGTAAACAGTTCAATACCAGTATACAGTAAAATATGAATAAAGAGTAGACATAAATATTACATTTGGAGAAAGGAAAATGACTGTGACCTGAGGTAGTGAGGGAAATATTCATAGCAGAGTTGGCATTTGATCTGCATCTTTTTTTTTTTTTTAGACAGTTTCACTCTTGTTGCCCAGGCTGGAGTGCAATGGCACGATCTCAGTTCACCACAACCTCTGCCTCCCGGGTTCAAGTGATTCTCCGGTCTCAGCCTCCCAGGTAGCTGGGATTACAGGCATGTGCCACCATGCCCAGCTAATTTTTGTATTTTTAGTAGAGACAGGGTTTCCCATGTTGGTCTGGCTGGTCTCGAACTCCCGACCTCAGGTGATCCACCTGCCTCTGACTCCCAAAGTGCTGGGATTACAGGCGTGAGCTACCACGCCCAGCCCTGATCTGCATCTTAAGCTATACTTACTTATTTCAAAGCTCACTTTGAGAGCGGTCCCTACCTTGAAGCCCCACATAATGTCCCCAGATAAAGGCCTTCTCTCTTAAGTGAGGTTGACCCCAGGACTGTATCACCATAAAATATAAAATGTATCCTTATCATTTCAATCCTTAGAACATCAGAGCTCTGGATAAAACAGTAGAACAACCATGTCACATTACTCCCTCTGAAAAATCTTTGTACTTCCATTTGTCAGCTCTTAATACCTTGCTGTCAACCTTGGAAAGTTCATGCTTAGAACTAAAGATCTCCTGCCTCAGGAACAACAGATACCCAGGCAAGTAACCATAGAAACACTCAAACAAATCTCTTTGCCCCAACCCTTCATTCAAGTTACTTTTATTTGAATAAGGAAATATGGATCCAAAACAGAGAGACATCCACTGGGCAGTGGCTCATGCCTGAAGTTCCAGCTACTCAAGAGTCTGAGGTGGGAGGATCACTTGAGCCCAGGAGTTCAAGGTTGCAATGAGCTATGATTACGCAGCTGCACTCCAGGGTAAGCAACAAAGTGAGACGCTGTCTCTAAAAAAAAGAGAGAGAGAGAGAGAGAGAGAGAGAGACAGAGAGACAGAGAGAGAGAGAGAGAGAAAGCTACAGGTGATAATGAGAAACTTAGCTTTCATTTTTCATTATTCTTTGTTTTTTGCTTTTAAGAGACAGGGTCTCACTCGTGTCTCAGGCTGGACTGCGGTGGTACAATCTTAGCCCACTATAGCTTTGAACTCCTGGGCTCAAGCGTCCTCCTGCCTTGGCCTCCAAGTAGCTAGGACTACAGTTGCACACCACCACAGCCAGCCTCATCATCAGATAAAGGAGTTATAAATTAGGAGAGGAAGAAAGCAAGAATGAATTCTTTTGCTTTAACATAGAGTTAAGGAAACAAACAAAAAAGAATGAATTGCATGGTATTAGATCAGAATCAGTGAGAACTCATAGGCTTCAATATAGATTGATAAAGAACTAGATATATATGTATGTGTATATATGAAAATGTATATGCAAATATATATTCCCTAGCTTTGTCTAACATTACTGAAAGGACCTGAAAACAGTAATAACCCAACAGAAATGATCACATCTAGCACCCAGAACTTGGTTTCTAAATACCATTTTCCACTAACAGCAACAATTTGAGCATCACAATTGTTAAGTTTAACCTAAAGCTGTCTCCTTACAGATTTTAAGTATGGACCAAAGGTTTCTCCATACATAGTGATTATAACCTAACTAAATGTATAAACATACTATAACCTACTTTCCTAACAAGTAGCCAAGTTTCAACCAATCACATACAGCCAACTGTTCAAACTGTGTTCAGATAAAGCAAATGAGCTGTAACCAATCCAGCTGTTTCTGTACCTCATCCCTGTTTTCTGTATGTCACTTTCCTTTTTCTGTCCATAAATGTTATCCAACCATATGGTAGCCTCAGGCTCTATCTGAACCTATTATAGTTCCAGGGGCTGCCTTATTTGTAAATTCTTCTTTGCTCAATTAAGCTCTGTCAAATTTGTCTAAAATTTTTCTTTTAACACAATAAGCAATGATAGCAACAGGTTATAATCCACTGTATAAAATGGGAAACCATGAATGAAAGATATAATATATAATATAACCATGAATCACAGATACAAATAATTTGAAAGTCTGATGGGCTAGAATACATAGTTTCAAAGTACTTCCTACAAAGTATTTATTAATTACAAAGAAGAGAAAGAGTAACTTTAGAGTGAAAAAAAAATCTGGCAGACACCACCTTAATCAAGCAATCAAAATAAACTCAGTGATACTGCTATCAAGGATACATAATCTGAATGTAATCATGAGGAGACACTGGACAATCCAAATTAAGGGACATTAAAACCAAGTGTGGTGGCTCATCCTTGTAATCCCAGCACTTTGGGAGGCTGAGGCAGGTGGACAACTTAAGGTCAGGAGTTCGAGACCAGCCTGGCCAACATGGTGAAACCCCATCTCTACTAAAAACACAAAATTAGCCAGGTGTAGTGGTACATGCCTGTAATCCCAGCTACAAAGGAAGCTGAGGCAGGAGAACTGCTGGAAACTCGGAGGTGGAGGCTGCAGTGAGCCAAGATTGTACCACTGCACTCGAGCCTGGGTGACACAGGGAAACTCTGCCTCCAAAATAAAATAAAATAAAATAAAAGGGACGTTCTACAAAATAATTGGCCTGTAATTTTCATAAGTGCTAAGATCATGAACATCAGGGAAAAACTGAGGACCTATTCCAGACTGAATTAGACTAAAGTTAAGATAACTAAATGCAACAAGTGATGCTGAACTTGATCTTTTCTGTAAGGATCTTACTAGGACAATCAGTGAAACCTGAATGAAGTCTAAGGATTAGATGGTGGCAATTAACACTTAAATTTCCTGAAACTTTTTTTTTTTTT
>NW_016880133.1:0-691 GCF_001698545.2 Rhinopithecus bieti | reverse complement strand
CCTCTCCTGCTTCACTGGGAGAAATGAGGATGGCTTCACAGAGGAGATGCCATGTGAATTACACCAAGCACTTGAAGTCAGAGAGGCCACAGTGACACTCTGACCCAAATAAACACATTCTAATCTGGGGATACCTAAAAGTGTACATAAAACACAAAGCTCACTTGATTTGTTTTGTTTACGCTTAGGGCTGCCAATAGAAGCTGCAAATTCACTATGACTTCCAGGTCCGATTCCATTTCGGTCTCTCCAGTTATCAGATTCACTTCCACTTCCCAAGTGCTCGCGACTGTTGGACCGTGAAAGGGACATCGATGAGCCCTGTAAACAGACAAAGCCAGACAAGGAAATGTTTAATCAGGTGGGTTTCTCGGGGTGGGAGGAGGAAAGAATCCACATTACACCACTGCCGTTTACTTCTCTTGCCAACCACTGCACTCATGAGTGTTGACTCTCAGGAACGAAGGCTGTGGAACCTGCCTACAGCCTTTGCCCTGCAGCACCAAGGACACTTGGTAATTTACACAGTGAAGTCTTTTTCCTCCACTATGGGGAGTAGATTCTGAGGGAGAGTCCTGAGAGACCCCAGTATAAATGATCCCTTCTATAAAATTTGGAAGAGTGGATGCTGAGACTCCTTCCAATTTTGGAGACCACAAAGCAAATCTTCCACCTGGTAGAGCAAAGATTC
>NW_016880132.1:0-305 GCF_001698545.2 Rhinopithecus bieti | reverse complement strand
TTAAATGTTAGACTTAAAACCATAAAAAGTCTAAAAGAAAACCTAGGCAATACCATTCAGGTCATAGGCATGGGCAAGGACTTCACGGACTAAAACATCAAAAGCAATGGTAACAAAAACCAAAATAGACAAATGGGGTCTAATTAAACTAAAGAGCTGTACAGCAAAAGAAACTACCATCAGAGTGAACAGGCAACCTACAGAATGGGAGAAAATTTTGCAATCTACTCATCTGACAAAGGGCTAATATCCAGAATCTACAAAGAACTCAAACAAATTTACAAGAAAAAACAAACAACCCCATC
>NW_016880131.1:0-413 GCF_001698545.2 Rhinopithecus bieti | reverse complement strand
TTTTTATCTGAGGATATTTCCTTTTCCACCATAAGCTTCAATGCACTCCAAAATATACCTTTGTAGATTCCATGAAAACAGTGTTAGCAAACTGCTCCATGAAAAGAAAGGTGTAACTCTGTGAGATGAATTCACACATCACAAAGAACTTTCTCAGAAAGCTTCTTTCTTGTTGTTATCTGAGGATATTTCCTTTGTCACCATAGGCTTCAATGCGATCCAAAATATTCCTTCTGAGATTCAATAAAAACAGTACTACCAAACTGCTCCTTGAAAAGGATCGTGTAACTCTGTGAGAAGAATTAACACATCACAAAGCAGTTTCTCAGAAAGCTTCTTGCTAGTTTTATATGTGGATATTTCCTTTTCCACAAGAAGCTAACAATATCCCTTCTCAGACACCACAACAACAG
>NW_016880130.1:0-690 GCF_001698545.2 Rhinopithecus bieti | reverse complement strand
AAAATACCTAGGAATCCAACTTACAAGGGATGTGAAGGACCTCTTCAAGGAGAACATTAAGAACACAGGCGTGGGCAAGGTTTCATGACTAAAACATCAAAAGCAATGGCAACAGCAGCCAAAATTGACAAATGGGATCTAATTAAACTAAAGAGTTTCTGAACAGTAAAAAAACTATCATCAGAGTGAACAAGCAACCCACAGAATGAGAGAAAAATTTTGCAATCCATCCATCTGACAAAGGGCTAATATCCAGAATCTACAAGGAACTTAAACAAATTTACGAGAAAAAAAAAACAAACGACTCCATCAAAAGGTGGGTGAAAAAGAGAAGTGAACAGACACATCTCAAAAGAAGACATTTATGTGGCCAAAAAGCTATGGAAAAAACCTCATCATCACTGGTCGTTAGAGAAATGCAAATCAAAACCACAATGAGATACCATCTCATGCCAGTTAGAATGGTGATCATTAGAAAGTCAGGAAACAACAGATGCTGGGGAGGATGTGGAGAAATAGGAATGCTTTTACACTGCTGGTGGGAGGGTTAATTAGTTCAACCATCATGGAACACAGTGCGGCAGTTCCTCAAGGATGTAAAACCAGAAATACCATTTGACCCAGCAATCCCATTACTGGGTATATACCCAGAGGATTATAAATCATTCTACTATAAAGACCCATGCACAT
>NW_016880129.1:0-579 GCF_001698545.2 Rhinopithecus bieti | reverse complement strand
CCCCAAAGACTGATTCCCTTTCTGGAGTGAAAAATAACCTGGAAAAAATTGCCTGGAACTTGAAACTGAGTTGTGCTGTATCATCCAAACCTGATCAATTCTCTCTTTTCTATTAATCAGTGAGGTTCAAAGGAGCCAAAGACAAACCTCTCCTGTTTTTCTTAGAAACAGAAAGATGTTGCAGCTGTAACCACAGGCTGCTTTTAATCCTGAAAGTCAGCCTGATAATGAAATCCAGTGATTAATTTCTGTCTTCTAATCAATGAGTAGACATATCAATTTATAGTACGTTAGAAAGCCTCAATTCCACTGAAACAGAAAGCAAGAGGCTTTGCGAATGTTGGAGTGTGCTAAAGGAAAAGCATGGACTGATTGGGGAAAGGTTGGTCAATGTGATGAAGTCATCTGTGTTTGCTAATAATGCTTATCAGGCCGGGTGTGGTGGCTCACGGCCTGTAATCCCAGCACTTTGGGAGGCGGAGGTGGGCGGATCACGAGATCAGGAGATCGAGATCATCCTGGCGAACACGGTGAAACCCTGTCTCTACTAAAAATACAAATAGATGAGCTGGGCGTGGT
>NW_016880128.1:0-618 GCF_001698545.2 Rhinopithecus bieti | reverse complement strand
CCCAAAGTGCTGGGATTACAGGCTTGAGCCACCGCGCCCGGCCAAGTGCCACATTTTCTTAATCTAGTGTGTCATTGATGGACAATTGGTTGGTTCCAAGTCTTTGCTATTGTGAATAGTGCTGCAGTAAACATACATGTGCGTGTGTCTTTACAGCAGCATGATTTATAATCCTTTGGGTATATACCCAGTAATGGGATGGCTGGGTCAAATGGTATTTCTAGCTCTAGATCCTTGAGGAATCGCCACACTGTCTTCCACAGTGGTTGAACTAGTTTACAGTCCCACCAACGTGTAAAAGTGTTCCTATTTCTCCATATCCTCTCCAGCACCTGTTGTTTCCTGACTTTTTAATGATTGCCCTTCTAGCTGGTGTGAGATGAAATCTCATTGTGGTTTTGATTCGCATTTCTCTGATGGCAAGTAATGATGAGCATTTTTTCATGTGTCTGCTGGCTGAACAAATGTCTTCTTTTGAGATGTGTCTTTTCATATCCTTCGCTCACTTTTTGGTGGGATTGTTTGTTTTTTTTCTTATAAATCTGTTTGAGTTATTTGTAGGTTCTGCATATTAGCCCTTTGTGAGAGAGTAGATTGCAAAATTTTTTCTCTCATTCT
>NW_016880127.1:0-581 GCF_001698545.2 Rhinopithecus bieti | reverse complement strand
GTGCCTGGCCACCATTGCTTCTTGAAGTAGATTTCATAGCACTTCTTTTGCCTTTCTGGTTTCCTAAACCATTATATCCTCTGGTCTTTGAAACGTTGTAATTTAGACATGGATTTCCCATATTAGGAAAACTTTCTATTTGGGTTACCTACAATAGCTTCTCTTTTGTTGTATGAACCTGGACCAATGCTGTAACCCAGAGTCCTCATATGTAATGACTCTTTTATGAAATTAGGAGAGGCATTACCATGTCTGCTGCTGAGGCTGAGGAGGATAAAAGAAACTAAGGTGTAGAGACACCTCCCTTACCCCTTCTAGGAAAACTGCTTAGCGACCTTCAGAGTGTGACTGTGTCTGAGAAACACTCTCAGCAGATGGAGGCACCAGGAAAAGCAGCTGGGGCAGCCCAGCCTCACATATCTGCTTCCTTGGGGAGCTTATTGAGTTTGTAACACTCTGAGAGGGTAACTTTTATACTGATCAATAATAAGAATTTGCAGTAACTTCAGGCTGCAGGCTACTGAAGATGAGAAGAAAATCTGTCCTGAATCCACTGCCACATAACTGCAATGGGACCCAGG
>NW_016880126.1:0-216 GCF_001698545.2 Rhinopithecus bieti | reverse complement strand
GTCTGTTCACTCTGATGATAGTTTCTTTTGCTGTGCAGAAGCTCTTTAGTTTAATTAGATCCCATTTGTCAATTTTTGCTTTTGTTGCAATTGCTTTTGGTGTTTTCATCATGAAATCTTTGCCCATGCCTATGTCCTGAATGGTATTGCCTAGGTTTTCTTCTAGGGTTTTATAGTTTTTGGTTTTACATTTAAGTCTTTAATCCATCTTGAGTT
>NW_016880125.1:0-578 GCF_001698545.2 Rhinopithecus bieti | reverse complement strand
ACATCATTCGGTATAACTTTATTTACTATTTATTGCACATAACTCAGGGTCTTTAATTGCTAACCACCAAAGGTTCAAAGGACTATTTTCCATGAAGTTTAACATTAACATTAGCGAATTCATTTACTCATGTGGTGTTTTTTTATTGTAAACATCTGAATGATTCACATTGCCGTAGATCCTGAACTCATAAGCGTGGACCATGCACAGGCTGGCAGCAAGCCAGAAAGCCACTCTGCAAGCAAACAGATACTCTGCATAAAGAGGAAATTCATAGCACAACATTGAATGTCCAACCTAAGTCATCTCAGAATTATACATATATTGACTTTTTAATTCACATAGGATCTGGAACTCAACTGGTTGGTTGGTTGGTGATGGGCTTGACCTGATTTCGGGAGAATTATTCCTGAAATAATTAAGGAAATGGGGGTTCAATCTTTCTTCTTAGCTGCTTGTTCCTCTCCAGCACCTTCAACTTTCTTCTCCTCCTCTTCAGCTTCTTTGGTTTCCTCTCCTTCTTCACCTTCACCTCCTTCTTCTTCTTTTGCTTCTTCAGACTCTTCCTTGGCAGCTTT
>NW_016880124.1:0-580 GCF_001698545.2 Rhinopithecus bieti | reverse complement strand
TTGTTTAGATATTCTTATTCCCTTTAAAGATATCTCCTGATCATCCCAACATTTTGGCAGAAAATACTGAATGATAACAAATCAAATAAAAAAGAGATACATTTAGAAACTTTTACTCATATTTTATGAGAATCCGCCATTACTCAGATCTAGAAGAAGAAGTTAATATTAATTTTATCCAGAAGTTCTGGGTAAGATAGCTTCACAGAGGCATAACCAGACAACCTTGAATTAATTCATTAAAAATAGATGAGATTTTACATGATATAGTTTATCATTGCTAATAACTATATGTATAAAGACTATAACTTAGCCAACTTTATGTTTCAACCTTGACTTTATTGCTTCTTAGCTATGTGACTTGAACAAGTTCAACATTTTAAATGTAGGATTTCTCACCTATATAATGGCAATGACACTTTCTACTTTAAAGTGTGGGTGTGAAGGTTAAATGGGAGTATATACATTAAGTACTAAATACCAAGTGAGTGCTCAATAAATCAATAGTAGCAATAGAATACAAGGAGAATTAAATGATTGGACTGATTTGAAAAGAGATTTAATAATATAATTATGAGAA
>NW_016880123.1:0-306 GCF_001698545.2 Rhinopithecus bieti | reverse complement strand
CCCAGGCTGGAGTGCAGTGGCCTAATCTCGGCTCACTGCAACCTCTGCCTCACGGGTTCAAGCGATTCTCCTGCCTCAGCCTCCTGAGTAACTGGGACTACAGGTGCGTGCCACCATGACTGGCTAATTTTTGTATTTTTAGTAGAGGTGGGGTTTCTCCATGTTGGCTAGGCTGGTCAGGAACTCCTGACATCAAGTGATCTGCCTGCCTCAGCTTCCCAAAGTGCTGGGATTATAGGCATGAGCCACCATGCCTTGCTGGTGTACTGTTCTAATAGAATGCAGACACAATGCTAAGTGTGAATC
>NW_016880122.1:0-307 GCF_001698545.2 Rhinopithecus bieti | reverse complement strand
CCTAAATGTCTCTCAAATCCACTTCTCTCCCTTCGGAGTCCAGGCCACCAGCATGACTTCTGCATGTGTGTAGCAGCCTCCTCGCAGGATCTAAAAATGCAAATCTAGTCATAGGCTCTGTGAAAAGAAAATCTTGGGGCCCCAAAATTACTAAGCTAAAGGGAAAAGTCAAGCTGGGAACGGCTCAAGGCCACCTGCCTCCCATTGTATTCCAAATCACCTATCTCCACACTAAGATAGGTGCACATCCAATCACCTCCTTTGGAGAGGCTAACCAGAAACTCAAAACTAACGCAACATTTGTCTG
>NW_016880121.1:0-619 GCF_001698545.2 Rhinopithecus bieti | reverse complement strand
CCCACCTATGAGTGAGAACATGCGGTGTTTGGTTTTCTGTTCTTGCTCTGATTTTTTGAATTTCCAGCTTTTCTGCATGGCCTTTTCCCCATCTTTGTGGTTTTATCTTCCTTTGGTCTTTGATGATGGTGACGTCCTGATGGGGTTTTGGTGTGGGTGTCCTTTCTGTTTGTTAGTTTTCCTTCTAACAGTCAGGACCCTCAGCTATAGGTCTGTTGGAGTTTGCTTGAGGTCCACACCAGACCCTGTTTGCCTGGGTATCAGCAGTGGAGGCTGCAGAAGATAGAATATTGCTGAACAGCAAGTGTTGCTGTCTGATTCTTGCTCTGGAAGCTTTGTCTCAGAGGTGTACCTAGCCGTGTGAGGTGTGAGGTGTTGGTCTGCACCTAGTGGGGAATGTCTCCGAGTTAGGCTACTCAGGGGTCAGGGACCCACTTGAGCAGGCAGTCTGTCCATTCTCAGATCTCAACCTCCATGCTGGGAGACCCACTACTCTCTTCAAAGCTGTCAGACAGAGATATTTACATCTGCAGAGGTTTCTGCTGCTTTTTGTTTAGCTGTGTCCTATCCCCATAGGTGGAGTCTACAGAGGTAGGCAGGCCTTGAGCTGCGGTGGGCT
>NW_016880120.1:0-217 GCF_001698545.2 Rhinopithecus bieti | reverse complement strand
TTTATCATTTTTTATTGTGTCTATTTGATTCTTCTCTTTTCTTCTTTATTAGTCTGGCTAGCAGTCTATCTATTTTGTTAATCTTTTCAAAAAACCAGCTCCTGGATTCATTGATTTTTTGAAGGGTTTTCATGTCTCTATCTCCTTCAGTTCTGCTCTGATCTTAGGTATTTCTTGTCTTCTCCTAGCTTTTGAATTTGTTTGCTCTTGCTTCTTT
>NW_016880119.1:0-1164 GCF_001698545.2 Rhinopithecus bieti | reverse complement strand
TCGCTGTCACCCATGCTGGAGTACAGTGGCCGGATCTCAGCTCACTGCAAGCTCCGCCTCCCGGGTTCACGCCATTCTCCTGCCTCAGCCTCCCAAGTAGCTGGGACTACAGGCGCCGGCCACCACGCCCGGCTAGTTTTTGTATTTTTTAGTAGAGACGGGGTTTCACCGTGTTAGCCAGGATGGTCTCGATCTCCTGACCTCGTGATCCCCCCGTCTCGGCCTCCCAAAGTGCTGGGATTACAGGCTTGAGCCACCGCACCCGGCCTATATTACACTATATTTTAAAGACTCATTTTAATACTTTATAGTCTGTTAACTAAATGCATCATAATATTCCTTCCATTGTTGGAGGAAAAATCTGGTTGCTCATTGTCTTTTATTTCATGTCTTCAAAACTATTATCTATTGTAATCAGTAATGCTTTCCTTCATAATAGATTGTGTTCATATGTATTCTCTCTTCCCTTCAAACTTCCTATCTACTCACTTTGAAAGGAAATTTCTGAAATTCATTTCTATGCATTTCCCCCCTCACTTTTTTTCTGCACAAAGTTTCAAAACTATATTGTAGGTCAAAAAATAAAATCAAGAAATGAAGGGAAAGTTGGACTGTGAAATCAACATAGCATTGTGATCTCCCAACCCCGATATACCCAGAGTGAACAATTTGTCTTGCTGCAGAAAATTAGTCACAGACTTGTCTCAGCTGAAGTGAGTGGGATCCTGAAGTTCCTTTTGTTTGTTGAATATGTTTTAAGTCTTCCTGGGTTTTAACAATGTTGAACTGTTTTTTTTATTACTCCTATTATGTTTTACTCCGCATTTGTGTAAAGATAATACATCAGTTTTGTAACCTTGTAGCAATATAAGTTATTGATGATAAATACTCCCCTTCTTTCTTTCTGCAGGAATAATATTTTCACTGCAACTTTGGAGTCATGCCTAAAAGTGGCTCGAACCAAATTGAAATAGCAATTTGAAAAAACACCAGACCAATCAAAATGTTATTTTTTTTAACCAAAGCATGTTTAAGATTTGAAAATGTATCCTCTATTTTCAAAAATATACATATAATTTATCCTAGAACTTAAAATTCCTGAACATAGATAACCTCAGACCACTCAAATGTTCTCCAAAGCAAATGTTAATCATATCTTTAAAT
>NW_016880118.1:0-1496 GCF_001698545.2 Rhinopithecus bieti | reverse complement strand
GGCCACCTCCCCTGCAGGGCTTCAGCTCTTTCCCAGGACTCACGTGGTCCTTCCTCACATGCAGCTCTGCTAGGATGCATTGCTCTGTACCTAGGGGCTCTGAGGTGACAATGGCCATGCTCAAGCAGAGTGGAAGGGCTCAGGCTTGGTGCCCATTGTGGGGACCCTGACTGCAGCACTCCCAGACTATCATCGGACATGCTGGCCCCCAGGCTTAGCTAGGGCACTAGAGGTAGGAGTGCACTGCTCTGGACTCTGCAGGAGGAGGACAACTGTCACCACATCTTTATGTTCTCCTGCTGGTGTCACTCTGTGCTTCTCATCTCCTGGTTGTAGAATTCAGGGCAGACTCTCTGAAGACCTTGTGAGAAACAGTAGAGTCCAGCAGAGAAGAGGAGAAAAGCCCAGCTGCAAAGACGAAAAACTGGCAGGTGTGACATGGGCCCCCAATTCCGATTCTGTATTTAAATGAGGTCTTCCGGAACACCTGCTGTTCTTGGATAATACTTCAAATATATATGTGTGTGTGTGTGTATATATATACACACACACACATATATTTTTATTATTTATTTATTTATTTTTGAAGCAGAGTCTCGCTCTGGAGTGCAGTGGCATGATCTCAGCTCACTTCAACCTCTGCCTCCCGGGTCCCAGTTCAAGCAATTCTCCTGCCTCAGTCTCCCGAATAGCTGAGATTACAGGCATGCATCACCATACCCTGCTAATATGTCGTTTTTTTTTTCTTGAGACGGATTCATGCTCTGTCACCCATGCTGGAGTGCAGGGCGCGATCTCAACTCACTGCAGTTTCCACCTCCTGGGTTCAAGCTATTCTTCTGGCTCAGCCTTCCGAGTAGCTGGGACTACAGGTGCCTGAAACCACGCCCAGCTAATTTTTTGTATTTTTAGTGGAGACGGGGTTTCACCGTATTAGCCAGGATGGTCTCAATCTCCTGATCTTGTGCGAAAGAGCGAGGTTGCCTGGGTGACAGAGCGAGTCTAAGTTTCAAAAAAAGAAAAAAGAACAATATAACCCAAATTCACTCAAAAGAAATAAAAAGAAGATGACAAGTCAGTGGCATTGAAAACAGAAAATCAACAGAAGAACTGAATAGAACAATAGCTGTTTCTTCATAAAGATCAATAAAATTGGTGACTATCAAGCCAGGCTAACAAAGAAAAAAGAAATCACACAAATTACTGTAAGGTGAGTACAAAAGTAATGACAGTTTTTGCATTCTTGGAATTTGCTGTTTGATACTGGAATACCCTCTTAAATAAGTGTGGTTATGTTATTCATCATTTTAATGGGCATTTCTTGCCTTTTTTTTTTTTTTTTTTTTTTTTTTTTATTTTTTTTTTTTTTTTTTTTTTTTTTTTTGGCTAATGACTTATCACTTACTTATTTTAGACTATGGAATTGATGTCAGACAAAAGCAAATGCAAGCGACTTTCTTATTCAAGTTCAAAATGAGTCCTAAAGCAGGGGAGAC
>NW_016880117.1:0-1736 GCF_001698545.2 Rhinopithecus bieti | reverse complement strand
TTACAAATTTAAAAGTGGTTTGTATATTTTAAAATAAAGTCTTTTTTCTTTCTTGGTACAAGGAAAATTAAGAGTTTCTATTCTTTAAATTTACTAAATTCTCACAAACATTTCTTTTCTACATGTTAACATAGGAATAAAACAATCGAAGAACAACAATAATCTTCCCTAACGTATCACGATTCCAGCATGAAAATGGGAAGCAAAACTTTCAGTCTAATATCTAAAAGGCTCAGGTTCCACATAAATGACCTGAGTCTTTGGAGAGTTTTTCACTGAGATGATGCATGTCTCAAGTGGGGGCTTTGGTGTGAAAGATCACAAGACATCATTTCTTCAGTTTAATAATCCATTTAATACCACCTTTCAATCCCATTTCATGCTCAGTAAAGCAAGAATAAGTGAACCTTTTGCTGACACTGGTTTTGTTGAAGAGCTTTTGTTTATAAAGCAGCGGCAACATGATCTTATCAGGGTCCATCATCACTGGTTTGCTCTGGCCCCCATCCGGGTAATGTGTTCCTGTGATGTGTGCAGTCTTTTCATAGCGATGACTCCTGTTCTATGCTAAAGTGATTTGACAGCACTTGCTTGCTTCTAAAAGAGAGACATGTTTCGACTTTCTGCCTCAAAAATCTATTTAAGTCATCACTTTTATTCCACTGTCTCTGAGTTTTGCAGAGGAAGTGTAAATTCAATTGCTTGAACATGAACAAAAGTGAAGGAAGGCCTGGACACTTGAACTAACTTCTGGGGCTGCACAGTGGACAGCTGATAACTTGATGCTGAAATTACATTCTTGCATGAGCTGTGCTTACTGATGAAACATGAGCTCATAATCAAGTTAGAGAGAAAAGGAGTTGGGTAGAGATGAGCAAAAAATACTCAACTCTTGGTATTATGTCTACCTAAGATCTGTGAATGTTACGTATGGTGCCATGTTTCTCTATTTTCACTCTTTGAGAATGAGAATAGTAATCAAAGGGAATGATGCAAGTCTGTGTTAAAATATGTTCTCATGGGGGATATTTTAAGAGACTGATTCAGCATTTGCAAAAGAAATACATTATTATGGTTTTTGTAAAATTGGTATACTTTGGCAATTTTATCTTAAAAATTTCTATAGTGTTTTGTGGGATGCTTTCACATAGAGTCAGTAACCTGAATCCTTCTTTTTTAGCAGAAAGAATGGACATTTAGAGAGTGAATGAATGATCTCATCAAGGTCCCCTAGTATAGTATTAACAAAGCACATCTGGAACTAGTCTTCTGACTCATATAACAGTGCTCTCTCTATAACAGCAACCATGCTTCTTGGAGTCGCAGGAGTTCCCTGGATGTCCCTCTGACCCTCTCCTGACTCTCTCTCACCTGAAAGGATACACAAAAGGAAACACAAATTGACAGTAGATTTAGGCTTACACCTCAAATCTAATCTCTGGTGTGGTGGATTCAGAGACCAAAAATATCTGGTAAGCTCGAACTGGGTGGAGCTCACAGCAGCTCAAGGAAACCTGTCTGTCTCTGTAGACTACACCTCTGGGGACAGGGCACAGCTAAACAACAAAAGGGGAAGCAACAGAGGCCTGTGCAGACGCGAACGACTCTGTCTGACAGCTTTGAAGAGAGAAGTGGATCGCGCAACACGGAGGTTGAGATCTGAGAATGGACAGACTGCCTGCTCAAGTGGTTCCCAGACCCCTGAGTAGCCTAACTGGGAGACATCCCCCACTAGG
>NW_016880116.1:0-580 GCF_001698545.2 Rhinopithecus bieti | reverse complement strand
CTATAACATTAATTTCATTTATTTGTCTCTCATATGGTATTAATGTTATATATCTGGATTCTGTATATGGTGAACATAGCCAGTCATTATTTGAGTCAATAGCCATTTAAATTAACCCACATATTTATCATTTTAATTACTGTTTTATTTTCCTGTCCTGTAAGTTTTCCTCTAGAATTATTTTGCTTGTTACTGAAGAACACCCTTTAGTATTACTTTTACTGTGAGTTTGCTGGTGACAAATTGTTCTTTGTTTGTTGGCAGTGTTTTATTTTGCCTTCATTTTTGAAGGATACTTTTACTGAATACAGAACTCTAAGTTGAAAGTTGTTTTCTATTAGTATTTTGATGATATTTTATTTTGGTCTGTCTTTTATCATTTTATTGAGAAGTAAGCTTTATATAATTACCTTTGCAGGCAATCTGCTTTTCTGTCTCCTTTGAAATTTATCTATTTGCCTTTGTTTTTTAACAGTTGCACATTGATATGCCTAGGTGTATTTATCTTCCTTGGGGTTTATAATATTTTTTAAATCTGTGGCTTAGTGGTTTTGTTGTGTGTGTGTGTGTGCACGCGCGT
>NW_016880115.1:0-1734 GCF_001698545.2 Rhinopithecus bieti | reverse complement strand
TCACTGCCTTGCCCAGGCTGGTCTCGAACTCCTGAGCTCAGGCAATCCGCCCGCCTTGGTCTCCCAAAGTGTTTGGATTACAGGCGTGAACCACTGCACCTGGCCCCCCTATTTCAAACATAAAGGTTGCTTCCTGTTTTATATTATAACTAAAGTCACACATTTTCCATTTTTAGCATTTACCTTACTTCCAATTTTTTTTCTTCTTGCTTCCAATTTTATACTATTATAAAACATGGTATATAACATGGCAATAGACATTTTCACGAACATAGCATTCCATATTTTAGATTATTTCCTCATTTCAGTTCTCAGAAGTGGAAATACTGGTTCATGAAGCTTTGACAGCTGAATCATTTTTGGAGTATTTCAAACTTGCTTTTTTAAAAAGGTTGTATCAATTTATAATGCTGTGACCAAAGCAGCACAGTAATAAGAGAAGCAGTTTTATTTTCTCATCACATGACCACACTTTATAATTAGTACTTTCAGAGTTTGAATTTATGATTCAAATGATATTATATAATCTGCAAAGAGGTGCCCATTTTACACAATAAGGCTTTTAGCATGTGATATTCATGGAAGCAATAAAAATGTAATACGAAAATTCATTCTTTAAGAAAGTAACAAGTCACGTGAATATGAACATGCTCCACCTTCTGATTTTCCCCTGGTAGCTCAACAGGGCACTTGATTCACAGGACTTTAAAGGCAAACCCCATCTAGATTAAAATAAGTGTACTTGAGCCTGAGCACAGTGGCTCACACCTGTAATCCCAGCACTTTGGGAGGCCAAGGCAGTTGGATCACTTGAGGTCAGGAGTTCCAGACTATCCTGGCCAATATTGTGAAAACCTGTCTCTCCTAAAAATACAAAAATTTGCTGGGCATGGTGGCAGGTGCCTGAAATCCCAGCTACTGGGGAGGCTGAGGCTGGAGAATTGAAATTAGAAAGTTGTTATTTTGTGGAAAATATTAACTACAGGATGTATGATAAAGCAACACTAAATAGTGTTGCAAAACTTTTGAAGTCACATACTTAATGCAAAATCACACCTTCTTGGAAAAAGATATTAATTTTAAAAGTCACAAGCTATTAATGTGAAACCTTTAGGGTTTGTTTTCTTTTTCTTATTTTCTTTTGTCATCCCCATCCCCTGGCCTCCCTCTCCACTTACGAGTTTTGCTGTTTTTATAAGAGTAGTTTAGGTCTAAAAGGAAACCACTGTTCGCTGAAAATTGAATTAAGAAGTGAATTAATTTCTAGCAATGTTCCTCCCCAAATCTGTAAGGAGACAACAGTTAATATTTTCTATTTCTAGATTATTAATGTTTTAAGACTATATTCTACCTCCTAGCACTTGGAGAAACTGCTGGCTTTTCCCAGTGAAAAGCTGGATTTATTCTCATCTGGAAGACAATCCACCAACATTGGGAAACCAGATATATTAGTCAGGGTTCCCTAGAGGGACAGAACTAATAGGAGATAGTTCTATTTTTTTTTTTATAGTTTAATGTATTTTAATAGCAAACTTACAGGAACAGCACAGAAGACAGACAACATTAAAAACATGTACTTGCATGTAGGACAACTCAGTTAGAAAAGTATAGTGAATGGATGGAATCTACTGTATGATAAAATGCTACAAACACCATTTAGTTGCCGTCAATAAGAAATTTACTTGTTTTAAAAAAATCCAAATGCTGGCATTGTCCAGAAAATTTAACAGGTTT
>NW_016880114.1:0-242 GCF_001698545.2 Rhinopithecus bieti | reverse complement strand
TTTTGATCATTTGGTTCCTTGGCATCACATGCTTTGAGCTGGTGGGCCTGGGGTCGTCCCAGGGCTGCTGCTGGCCCGTGAGTCCCAGCTTGAGCCTCCCTTGTTGGGTCAAAGGTCATCTCAACCCCAGCAGAGGCAGTACGTGCACTCTGGGCTGTTCTTCCTACTATGGTGGCTTTTGTCATCTGACCTCTGCCTGCCCCGAGTCTTCACTCCTGGCCTTCATCTGTCCCCTTAAATGT
>NW_016880113.1:0-1227 GCF_001698545.2 Rhinopithecus bieti | reverse complement strand
CAAACTAGAAAATCTAGAAGAAATGGATAAATTTCTGGACACATACACCCTCCTTAGACTAAACCAAGAGAAAGTTGAATCTCTGAATAGACCAATGACAGGCTCCGAAATTGAGGCATAATTAACATCCTACCAACCAAAAAAATCCAGAACCAGATGGATTCACAGCTGTATTCTACCAGAGGTACAAAGAGGAGCCGGTACCATTCCTTCTGAAACTATTCCAATCAATAGAAAAAGCGGGAATCCTTCCTAACTCATTTTATAAGGCCAGCATCATCTTGATACCAAAGCCTGGCAGACACAAAACCAAAAAAGACAATTTTAGGCCAATATCCCTGATGAACATCGATGCGAAAATCCTCAATACAATACTGGCAAATTGAATCCAGCAGCACATCAAAAAGCTTATCCACCATGATCAAATTGGCTTCATCCCTGAGATGCAAGGCTGGTTCAACATACGCAAATCAATAAACGTAATCCATCACATAAACAGAACCAATGACAAAAACCACATGATTATCTCAATAGATGCAGAAAAGGCATTCAACAAAATTCAACAGCCTTCATGCCAATAAGTCTCAATAAACGAGATATTGATGGAATATATCTCAAAATAATAAGAGCTATTTATGACAAACCCACAGCCAATATCATACTGAAGGGGCAAAAACTAGAAGCATTCCCTTTGAAAACTGGCACAAGACAAGAATGCCTTCTCTCACCACTCCTATTCAACACAGTATTGGAAGTTCTGGCCATGGCAATCAACCAAGAAAAGAAACAAAGGGTATTCAATTAGGAAAAGAGGAAGTCAAATTGTCCCTGTTTGCAGATGACATGATTGTATATTTAGAAAACCCCATCGTCTCAGCCCAAAATCTCCTTAAGTTGATAAGCAACTTCAGCAAAGTCTCCGGATACAAAATAAATGTGCAAAATTACAAGCATTCCTATACACCAAGAACAGACAAACAGAGAGCCAAATCATGAGTAAACTCCCATTCACAACTGCTACAAAGAGAATAAAATACCTAGGAATCCAACTTACAAGGGATGTGAAGGACCTTTCAAGGAGGACTGTAAATCACTGCTCAGTGAAATAAAAGAGGACACAAACAAATGGAAGAACATTTCATGCTCATGGATAGGAAGAATCAATACTGTGAAAATGACCATATTGCCCAAGGTAATTTATAAATTCAATACTATCCCCATCAAGCT
>NW_016880112.1:0-241 GCF_001698545.2 Rhinopithecus bieti | reverse complement strand
CTTTTTTACTAATACTTATTTTCTAACAATAAAAAAAAACTAGATACTGGACATCAAATAATTCAAAAATTTCTCACTATCCATTTAAATCTGTACAACAGGAAAAACTTTTTACCATTCTTATGGTACTACAAGATTGGCCTCAAACCCCTTGTAATATAGTTAGTGATTCCCAATATACTGTATATGGACTAAGTATATTTCTCAAACTTCTTTACCATTACTCCCAAAAACCCCTTAC
>NW_016880111.1:0-690 GCF_001698545.2 Rhinopithecus bieti | reverse complement strand
TAAAGCTATAATTATACAACTTCAAGCTTAAAATAATGGGACTGTATGTTGGGGCATCTTAACTCAGCTAATCTAAGGATATGAGAAAATACTATTCCTATTTAAGGAGCAAAAATTGGTAGATACGTGTTTGGGAGGATTTTTAGATTTGCCAGCATTTGTGTTTCAGAAAACTACACAGCCTCATAGCAAGCTTGAATTTCTGAATACAATGAAGCGGAGATTGTTTTGCCTTGAGTAGATCCAGTTCCTGAAGTCTCGGGGGAACAGTGTGCTTCAAGCCTGCCAGCAGATGAGCTTCAAAGTGCCCTAAGGAAGCACTTTGACCAGAAGGTAGAATACTCTTATTATAGAAGGAGAAGGAGTGTGTAATTCATCTCCTACTGGTAAGAATAGTTACTGCTTTTGTAAACACTGTAAATGTGCAATCTAGAAGCTAGAAACAAGTACGCAGTCTTTTTTATATATGTAGTGAAACTACTACACTTTCTGCAGTGGCAAATCTAAGCAGAGACTGTAAATCTAAGCAGAGCGGTATCCAGGGTTGTGGTAGTCTACATTGAGTATGCCTACGTGATGGTAGAGAAAACAATGAAGATTACATGCTGGATAGCTTCCTAAGAATATCAGATAAGAACTTCTGCAGAAAACTTGTTATGCATCTTCTGGTCCAAATTTTCAAAGAAACTG
>NW_016880110.1:0-285 GCF_001698545.2 Rhinopithecus bieti | reverse complement strand
TAACTACAGCTGAGGGTCCTGACGGTTAGAAGGAAAACTATCAAGCAGGAAGAACACCTACACCAAAGCCCCATGAGTACGTCACCATCATCGACGACCAGAGGCAGATAAAACCACAAAGATGGGGAAAAACCAGTGCAGTAAAGCTGGAAATTCAAAAAATAAGAGCACATCTCCTCCTGCAAAGGAGCGCAGCTCATCACCAGCAATGGATCAAAGCTGGACGGAGAAGGAATTTGACGAGATGAGAGAAGAAGGCTTCAGTCCATCAAACTTCTCAGAGCT
>NW_016880109.1:0-200 GCF_001698545.2 Rhinopithecus bieti | reverse complement strand
GCAAAGAAAATGAAATGTGTTTTGATAAAATTTATAAAAAATAGAAATGTAGATTTGTCTAGATTAAAAGGTTGTTTTAAATTAGAATAAACCTGAAAGTTTTAACCAATTGTGGATAATTTTTGAACACTTAATTGTAAAAGAGATTCTGTGAGCACATTGACTAAAGTTACAGGGGTATTATCCAGTTTTAATATATA
>NW_016880108.1:0-687 GCF_001698545.2 Rhinopithecus bieti | reverse complement strand
GTTTGATGGGGGTGGCATTGAATCTATAAATTACTTTGAGCTGTATGGCCATTTTCACGAGATTCATCCTTCCTATCCACAAGCATGAAATGTTCTTCCATTTGTTTGTGTCCTCTTTTATTTCATTGAGCAGTGGTTTGTAATTCTCCTTGAAGAGGTCCTTCACATCCTTTGTATTCCTAGGTATTTCATTCTCTTTGGAGCAGTTGTGAATGGGAGTTCACTCATGATTTGGCTCTCTGTTTGTCTGTTACTGGTGTATAAGAATGCTTGTGACTTTTGCACATTGATTTTATCCTGAGACTTTGCTGAAATTGCTTATCAGCTTAAGGAGATTTGGGGCTGAGACGATGGTTTTTTGTAAGTATACAATCATGTCATCTGCAAACAGGGACAATTTGACTTCCTCTTTTCCTAATCGAATACCCTTTATTTCTTTCTCTTGCCTGATTGCCCTGGCCAGAACTTCCAACACTATGTTTAATAGGAGTGGTGAGAGAGGGCATCCCTGTCTTGTGCCAGTTTTCAAAGGGAATGCTTCCAGTTTTGCCAGTCCAGTATGATACTGGCTGTGGGTTTGTCATAAATAGCTCTTATTATTTTGAGATACGTTCCATCAATACCCAGTGTATTGAGAGTTTTAGTATGAAGGGCTGCTGAATTTTGTCAAAGGCCTTTTCTGCATCA
>NW_016880107.1:0-1142 GCF_001698545.2 Rhinopithecus bieti | reverse complement strand
TTTTTTAATTCTGTTGAATTGTAGAAAATTGAGTCTGATAATCAGGATTGGTTGATCCATTATCTTGAATCTATTATTTAATTTTCTATTTAATTTTTTCCATATCATTTGATTTTCTCATCAAGAAAGTTCAAAAGATGAAATTATAGAAATCTCTGTGACTGCTAAAATGTCTAGCATTGCTATGTGATCTATCCAAGTATCAGTGATATTGTAATACTACAATGCACTTTAGCACAGTGCAATACACTGTGCTAAAACATACTGGGAGACCTCTCTGCTCTTTGGGAACCTCATAATTTAGTGGGGACACAATGTGTACATAAGTAACTATGATACTTTATAGCTGTGAAAATTCAAAATTAAGGTTAATTTGTAATAGGAATAAATTGATTTCTGAATATCAGGAAAACTAGAATCTGATTCAGTCTTTCCCACTAATTAGCTAGATGACAAGTCACATTCTCTATCTAGGGTTCAACCAACTCACAGCAAACCTTGAAAATGGCTAAGGAAAAGTCTCTCATCTTCCCCTTGGCACGCCTTGGGCTGGGTAGTTCTGTGGGTGCAGGGGCTGTCCTGTTCACGATAGGATGTTCCAAGGCATCACCAGCCTCCGCCTACCAATGCTGAAGCCCTACCCAGCACCTTCTGTCCTGATGTGACAACCAAAAATCACTCCAGATATTGCTGAATGTCCTCTGTGCTATGGGAGAAAATATTTTCTGGTTTGGAATCTGTAGACTACATGACTTCTCAAGTGTTAAAATTCAGAATTCCTGACAGAATAACTACATAATTACTGCAGCATTTAACTCGCTTTGTTTTGTTTTGTTTTAGAGACAGGGTCTTGCTCCATGGCCCAGGCTGGAGGGCAGTGGCACAATCACGGCTCGCTGCAATCACAACCTCCTGGGCTCAATCAGTCCTCCCAGCTCAGTCTACTGGGTAGCTGGGACCACAGGTGCGCGCCATTACACCTGACTAATTTGTTATTTTGTAGAGACATGGTCTCTCTATGTTGCTCATGCTGCACTCAAGCTCCTGGCTCAAGTGATCCTCCCACCGCTGTCTCCCAAAGTGCTGGGATTACAGGTGTGAGGGACCATACCCAGCCTTTATAACTAGTTTTAAAATGCACC
>NW_016880106.1:0-651 GCF_001698545.2 Rhinopithecus bieti | reverse complement strand
TTGGGAGCCCATAGGGGCCCATAATGCAAAAGGAAATATCCTCACATAATCACTAGAGGGAAGCTTTCCGAGAGATTGCTTTCTGATGTGTGACTTCATCACAAAGCGTTGCACCCTTCCCTTCTTGGAACAGTTTGCTAACACTGTTGTCGTGGATTCTGCATAGTGATATTTGGGATCTCATTGAGGGCTATGGTGAAAAAGGAATTATCCTCAGATGAAAACGGAAAAGATGCCTTCTGAGAAACTGCATTGCGAAGTGTGAATGCAACTGAGAGAATTACACGTTTCCCTTCAGTGATCAGTTTGCTAACGCATTTCTCCGGAAATCTGCAATGGGATATTTCTTAGCGCAATGAAGATTACGATGACAAAAGAAGTATCCTCAGATGAAAACTAGAAAGAGGCTTTCTTAGAAACTTCTTGGTGATGCGTGAATTCATCTCACAGAGTTACACTTATGTTTCGTGGAGCAGTCCATTAACACTGTCTTTGAGGAATCTGAGAAGGGCTTCTTTAGATCGCATTCAGGCCTATGCTGTTAAAGGAAATATCATCAGTTCAAAACGTGAAAGAAACGTTCTGAAAAACAACTTTGTGGTCTGTGAATTCATCTCACAGAGTTAGAGCTTAGTCCTCTGGAAGCAGTTT
>NW_016880105.1:0-286 GCF_001698545.2 Rhinopithecus bieti | reverse complement strand
CAAGCGTGGTGGCTCACGTCTGTAATCCCAGCACTTTGGGAGGCTGAGGCAGGCAGACCACCAGGTCAGGAGATCGAGACCATCCTCGTTAACACAGTGAAACGCCGTCTCTACTAAAAATACAAAAAATTAGCCAAGCGTGGTGGCATGTGCCTGTAGTCCCAGCTACTCGGGAGGCTGAGGCAGGAAACTCGCTTGAACCCAGGAGGCAGACTTTGCAGTGAGACGAGATCACGCCACTGTACTCCAGCCTGGATGACAGAGGGAGACCGTCTCAAAAAAAAAG
>NW_016880104.1:0-651 GCF_001698545.2 Rhinopithecus bieti | reverse complement strand
TGAAGCAGTCCATTAACACTGTCTTTGAGGAACCTTAGAAGGGCTACTTTGGATCGCTTTGGGGCCTACGCTGATAAAGGAAATATGATCAGTTCAAAACTTGAAAGAAGCTTTCTGAGAAACTTCTTTCTGATCTGTGAATTCATCTCACAGACTTACAACTTAGACCTCAGTAAGCAGTTGGCTAACACGCTTTTCGTGGAATCTCCAAAGTGATATTTGGGTGCCCATAGGGGCCCATGGTGAAAAAGGAAATATCCTCACATAATAACTAGAGAGCAGCTTACTGAGAGGTTGCTTTCTGATGTGTGACTTCATCACACAGAGTTCCACCCTTCCCTTCTTGGAACAGTTCTTAACACTGTTATCATGGATTCTGCAAAGTGATATTTGGCAGCTCATTGAGGGCTATGGTGAAAAAGGAAATATCCTCAGATCAAAACTGGCAAGAAGCCTTCTGAGAAACTGCGTTGCCATATGTGAATGCAACTAACAGCCTTACATGTTCCCCTTCAGTGATCAGTTTGCTAACACAGTTTTCTGGAAATCTGCTATGGGACAGTTCTTAGCGCAATGAAGCTTATGGTGACAAAGGAAATACCTTCAGATGAAAACTAGACAGAAGCTTTCTTGGAAAATTCTTGGTGATGC
>NW_016880103.1:0-581 GCF_001698545.2 Rhinopithecus bieti | reverse complement strand
AGAATACATTTTGCTTTGTTAAGACTCAGTCTTAAGCAAAAGGAAAAATTTTTAATGTAGGAAAGGATCAATCAGTGGTTTTACATGCAGTTTTCACAGTACAAGGGCTATGTAAATTGTCATTTGTGTTTTAAAATGTGGATATGTAGCCTATCAGACTGGGTCTCGCCCTTAACTTCTCTGTGTTCTATTATGAGATTCTGAACTCCCCAGAGAAAGCCTGCTCTCTTGCAAAGACAGCTTTTGATGAAGCCATTGCTGAACTTGATACATTAAGTGAAGAGTCATACAAAGACAGCATGCTAATAATGCAATTACTGAGAGACAATTTGACATTGTGGACATCGGATACCCAAGAAGACAAAGCTGAAGCAGGAGAAGGAGGGGAAAATTAACCGGTCTTCCAACTTTTGTCTGCCTCATTCTAAAATTTACACAGTAGACCATTTGCCATCCATGCTGTCCCACAAACAGTTTTTTGTTTACAATTTGTGACAGGTTTATGTTACTTCTATTAGAATTTCTATATTTCCCATGTGGTTCTTATGTTTAATATTAGGAGAGTAGAGCCAGTTAACACT
>NW_016880102.1:0-689 GCF_001698545.2 Rhinopithecus bieti | reverse complement strand
CGCTAGTTGATGCAGTTTCTTCCTGGCATCAATGGACTTTACGTTTTAACATGTTTTTGCAATGGCTGGTACCTGGTGTTCCTTTCCATGTTTAGTGCTTCCTTCAGGATCTCTTGTAGGGCAGGCCTGGTGGTGACAAAATCTCTAAGCATTTGCTTGTCTATAAAGGATTTTATTTCTCCTTCACTTATGAAACTTAGTTTGGCTGGATATGAAATTATGGGTTGAAAATTATTTTCTTTAAGAATGTTGAATATTGGTCCCCACTCTCTTCTGGCTTGGAGAGTTTCTGCCGAGAGACCTGCTGTTAGTCTGACGGGATTCCTTTTGTGTGTAACTCGACCTTTCTCTCTGGCTGCCCTTAACATTTTTTCCTTTGTTTCAACTTTGGTCAATCTGACAATTATGTGTCTTGGAATTGCCCTTCTCCAGGAGTATCTTTGTGGTATTCTCTGTATTTCCTGAATTTGAATGTTGGCCTGCCTTACTAGGTTGGGGAAGATCTATCTCCTGGATGATATCCTGCAGAGTGTTTTCCAACTTGGTTCCATTTTCCCCGTCACTTTCAGGCACACCAGATGTAGATTTGGTCTTTTCACATAATCCCATATTTCTTTTACTCTTTTTTCTCTACACTTCTCTTCTCGCTTCACCTCATTCATTTGATCTTCAATTGCTGATACTCTTTC
>NW_016880101.1:0-3537 GCF_001698545.2 Rhinopithecus bieti | reverse complement strand
TCGGTGTAAAACCCGATTATATGTTCTGTTTACTGAGAATGGAGAAAACCACCTTAGGGCTGAAGGTGGGACGTGCTAGCGGCAATGCTGCTCTTTATGCACTAAAAAGGTTTATGGAGATGTTTGCATATGCATATCAAGGCACAGCACTTTTCCTTAAACTTACTCATGTCACAGAGATCTTTATTCATATGTCTTACTGCTGACCTTCTCCCTATGATGATCCTATTATCCTGCCACTTCCCTTTTTCTAAGATGGTAAAGATAATGATCAATAAATACTGAGGGAACTCAGAGACCGGTGCCAGCATGGGTCCTCTGTATGCTGAGCGCTGGTCCCCTGGGCCCACTTTTTCTTTCTCTGTACTTTGTGTCTGTGTCTCATTTCTTTTCTCAACTCTCTCGTTCCACCTAACGAGAAACGCCCACAGGTGTGGAGGGGCAGGCCACCCCTTCAAAAGTTGTTAACAAAGAAAGTCAAACTGTAAAATATTTAAAGAAATTTATCCTGAACCTTGTAATTTGGTGATGTTGGCCCATGACACAGCCTCAGGAGGTCCTGAGAACATGGGTTCAAGGTAGTTGGGTCACCATTTGATTTTATACATTTTAGGGAGACATATTACAGGCAGAGACATAAATCAACACATGTAAGGTATACATTGGTTGAGCCAGGAAAGGTGGGACATCTCCAAGTTGGGGTTGGGATGCTTCCAGGTAATAGATGGATGCAAAGATTTTCTGATTGGCAGTTGCTTGAAAGAGTTAAGCTTTTCCTGAAGAATTGAAGTCAGCATAAAGAAATGCTTGAGTTAAGAGGGGTTGTGGAAGCCAAGGTTTTTGTTAGGTAGATGAAGCCTCTGAGTAGCAGGCTTCAGAGTAAATAGATGGTAAATGTCTCTTATCAGACCTTAAAAGGTGTCAGACTTTTAGTTGAATTTCTCCTGGATCAGGGAAAGACCTGGAAAAGGAAGGGATTCTCTACAGAATGCAAATTTTCCCAAGACAAAGCTTTGCAGGGCCATTCCAAAATATGTCAAAGAAATATATTTTAGGATAAAATACTTGTATTTCCTTTAGACCCTGTTATCTGTCATGTGATGCTATGCCAGAGTCGGGTTGGAATTTGGGATCTTATTGCTATAAAGAGTCTGTTTTGTCAGTCTTAAGATCTCTATTTTAATGTTAATGCTCGTCAGTTGCACCTAAACTCCAAAGGGAGAAAAGTATACTGAGGTTATCCTACCTCCCTTCCCATCTAGTGACCTGAACTTGTTTTTTAGGTTGTCTTGGGGATCTCCTTGGGCAAGGGGGTGAGGGTCCATTCAGTTGATTGGGGGGCTTAGTATTTTATTTTTAGTTTACAGAGTAAAAAACACAAAAGGTCAAAGTAGTGAATTTTAAATCCATAATCTTTTCCAAATGACTGCATCTCTATGCTCACTAGATTTTCCTAAAAGAGGTTTCAAGGTGTAAATTGGCCAACTAGGCTTCTCTCAGAACTAAATCTTTGCAGGGTTACACGGAATATTTGTCCTTGAGAACACTTTGGGTTCTCTGTCCATGTCAGAAAGTCCTTCATTCAAAGTTTTCGGGCCGGGTGCGGTGGCTCGCGCCTGTAATCCCAGCACTTTGGAAGGCCAAGGCAGGAGGATGGCTTGAGGCCAGGAGGTTGAGAGCAGCCTGGGCAACATAGTGAGACCTCATCTCTATTAAAAATAATAATAATCAGATTTTCTGTGTACCTTTACTCAATTATAATATATAGCCATAGTTGTCAAAACCCAGTAACTTGACATTGGTACAACTATACTATTAACTCTAGGAGAGACTGTATTCAGATTTCATCAGTTTGTAAATGTATTTGTGTGTGTGTGTGTAGTACTATAGAGTTTTATCACATACACATTTTCATGTAGCTACCACCACAATCAGATTACAGAATTGTTCTCTTGCCACAAAGAAACTTCCTTGTTACCTCACAGTCACGTCTTCCCCAACTCCTAACTCCTGGCTACCACTGATCTATTCTCAAGTACTATAATTTGTTATTTCAAGAATGTTCAATATGTATGATTTCAAGAATCATACAATATATAGCTCTTTGAGACTGGCTCTTGTCATCAGCTGACATGCCCTCGAGATCCATTCAAATTATGTATCAAGCCTGGCACGATGGCTCACGCCTGTAATCCCAGCACCTTGGGAGGCCGAGGTGGGCAGATCACAAGGTCAGGAGATCGAGACCATCCTGCCCAACACAGTGAAAATCCATCTGTACTAAAAATAGAAAAAAAATTAGCTGGGTGTGGTGGCAGGCGCCTGTAGTCCCAGATACTTGGGAGGCTGAGGCAGGAGAACAGCATGAACCCGGGATGTGGAGCTTGCAGTGAGCCGAGATCGTGCCACCTCACTCCAGCCTGGGTGACAGAGCGAGACTCCATCTCAAAAAACAAAACAAAACAAAAAAAAAGAAAACTATGTATCAAATTTTTTTCCTTTTCTTTCTTTCTTTCTTTCTTTTTTTTTAATGAAACAGTTTCACTCAGTTGCCCGGGCTGGAGTTCTATGGCACCATCTTGGCTCACTGCAATCTCCGCCTCCCAGGTTCAAGCTGTTCTCCTGCCTCAGCCTCCCGAATAGCTGGGACTATAGCCACATGCCACCACGCTGGCCTAATTTCTGTAGTTTTAGCAGAGACGGGGTTTTGCCATGTTGGCCAGGCTAGTCTCGAACTCCTGACTAGCCTGTGATCCACCTGCCTCCACCTCCCAAACTGCCGTAATTACAGTCGTGAGCCACCGTGCCTGGCCAATTTTTTTTTTTTTTTAATTGCTAAATAGTATGGCTGCATTAATTTACCCTTTCACCCATTGAAGGACATTTGGGCTGTATCCAGTTTTGGCTATTGCCAACAATGCCGTTATCAACATTGATTGTAGGAAAACAGCCTGTTGCATGGCAAGAGTAACACCATTTTGAAGCAAAACTGCCATGATGACTGATGTCTGCATACGAACTCGCTCCCATTCCCACAACAAGGTCAAGAAACAATGCCCATAGCATCCAACTCCTCATAGAGAAACAATGCCTGTACATAGATAACCCCTCATAAAGATGCTTATCTAACTTCCCCAGTGGTCCCTAGTTGTTTCACAAGAGGGTCTGAGACATGATCAACTGCACGTTTTATCAAAAACAGCTTGCTAATTAATATTTTCTGGAAAGCAGGTGGGTGTGGGCATCCACCATCTCTTGGCTGCCAGAGACGCCACTTCTGTTTGTAAGTCCCTATTAAATGTTTCCTTCTGAGAAACTGGATTTTTCACCCTCTGTCTTCAGCCTTTCACCTCCCTTTGTCTTTGGGAGTTTACATAGACCTGCTCACCACAGAACATTGGCTTACAGGTTTAGGGGTGAGCATCAGTTTTCTTTTCTGCAGGAAATCGTAGATTGTATAATTGTATGGTAATTGTATGATTGTAATGGTATGTGTATTTTTATTTTTTTATTTTTTATTTTATTTTATTATTTTTA
>NW_016880100.1:0-1861 GCF_001698545.2 Rhinopithecus bieti | reverse complement strand
ATATGTTAGGATCTGAGAGCCTCTGTCAAAAGTCTACAACTCTGTCCTTATAGCAAGACAGCAGCCATAGACAACACGTAAGCAAATGGGCACAGCTGAGTTCCAATAAAACTTTATTTATAAAATCAGTCGGCCAGCTGGATTTGACCTGCAGGCAGGCTGTAGTTGGCCAAATCCTATTCTAACAGAAGCTTCAATGCTTTTGCACAAAGAAGGGAGTCATGGGGGCAACTTCAGGCAGAAAGTCAGGTGGGTGACACAGATTGCAAATTCAGAGCAGGGGAGACTCCTCATGCTTCTCCAAGCACAGCTAATTAGCTATCATGCTGAGATACTCATCTCTAGTCTGTTGCAGTAAGGTTCGCAGTACACTGAAGAGTTAAGAGCAAGACTTTGGAGTATCGGAGGCCCGTTTCTGCTGCTTACAGCTGTGTCGTCTTGGGCAAATTGCTTGCTGTCTCTGGCCTCCTTTCCCTCTCTATAATGCTGGGCTGGCAGTCCCAAGCCCCAGGCCCGTTGTGAGAATCACACTTCTTAAGTGCTGAGCACAAGGATGGCAAGTGAGAGGGAATCAGTCGGTCTCAGCAGCTGTGGTCATTGTCACCAATGTGCGTATGTCTCTGGGGAAGTGACTGAGCCTCCCCTGCTGACTCAAAATGGGCCTCTCCCCAGCTCCACAGGCATCCGGGAGGCTGAGCGTTTTGGAACACCCCCTGGCAGGGCCTCCAGCGTCACGCGGGCAGGAAAGGAAGAGAACAGCAGCGGTCTCAAGTACAAAGCTGGCCGGGTAAGTCACTCGATGGGTTTGCCTGTGGGTCCTGCACGCCCGGAAAAGGTCTTTTTTTCTCCTCCCAGCTGCAGGTCTTTTTTCCTCCTCCCAGGAGCTCTGTGGCTCCTGTGTTGGCCTGTGAAGTTGGAGTGCCAGGCCGGGTCACGGGGGCATCCAGGACGTACCTTCAAGGAACCTTCACGTTGCTTTGGGTACAGTGCACAAAGCCCCCGCAGGGCTTCGAGTAGCGCCTGGATCTCAAAGTGCAGGTCTCACCTGCCTGCATCAGAGTCACCTGGGACTATTGCTGAACATGCAGATTCTGGGACCCACCTTGGCCTCCTGGAAAAGGAGATCTCGGGTGAGGTGGATCCTGCATTCAGCCAGGCTGTCCACAGGGTTCCAGTGCAGCCCCAAACTCTGAGCCCCGATCACTGATTTCGATTTGGGACTTCAGTGACGTGACCAATAGCAAAGATGAACCTCTGGTGACTCCAACCAAACAGTATGAAAACACATGCAATTCAGGTCCGATTGCACAGACTCCAACTGACACAGATTCCTCAATGGAAATGCACAGACACAGATGGCAGAACTGGGTAGTCCAAAACGTCTTCCATTTGAAGAATGTATGATCCCCATTCATTCATAAACATGAATACATTGCCACTTTACCCTTAAGAAGCTCCATTCTAGAACATGCACTCTAGTAATTGGAACTAATATTGCCCCCAAAGGGGCGAAAATTTGTTTTGGTGGAGGTGGGGGGTGGAGGCAGTGGCAAAAATTCTTATTCTTTCTATGTAAAAGCACAAATGTACATATGGTACACAAGCAGAGGCGTAGTATGTCTGTGGCATTAAAATTTCACAGCAGGGGTGCAATTAGGAAAAAACTGTCTAAAAACTCTCCCTAGGGAGCAATAATAATAAAAAAAGAAGATCGGGAAACACTGGTCTGGAAAGAAATGCAGTCAAATAAATAGTTACAAAGCACTAAAGTGACTACTTTAACACAGAGATGTGTGCAATAAGAGAGAAGTATTTTTGAAGGCCTACTGTGTGTGATAATAATAGTTAAGAGAGAGGTATT
>NW_016880099.1:0-286 GCF_001698545.2 Rhinopithecus bieti | reverse complement strand
ATTATATCCACTGTATCTATATTTTATACCTACATATATTATATGTATATTTGATACCCATATCCATTATATCTATTATATCTATATTTTATACCTATATCTATTATATCTATTATGTCTATGTTTTATACCTATATCTCTTATATATATTATGTCTATATTTTATACCTATATGTATTATATCTTTTATGTTTATATCTTATAGCTATATCTATAATATCTATTACGTCTAAATTTTATAACTATATTTATTATATCTATTTTGTCTCTATTTTATACCTATATC
>NW_016880098.1:0-263 GCF_001698545.2 Rhinopithecus bieti | reverse complement strand
ATCTCTACTGTCTTTCCCTGGCCTTTTGAATGAGTGTATAAAAAGTACTTCATCCAACTTGCTGGTCTGTCTCTCCCATCTTTCCCTGGCCCTTTGAATGAGTGTATAAAAAATACTTCATCCAACTTGCTGGTCTATCTCTACCGTCTTTCTCTGGCCCTTGCTCCCCAGCTGTCCTGGGTCTATAGCTCCCCTTTAGTTCCCTGTGCCTCTGTAGAATATTCCACTGCCCAGGGCTCCACTGTCTCCAGCCTGCCAAGGCA
>NW_016880097.1:0-802 GCF_001698545.2 Rhinopithecus bieti | reverse complement strand
GTGAGCCACCGCGCCTGGCCCCAGTCCAAAATATTTAAAGATTGCTTCCTTAGTGTCTTGAAGTTTTGCACAAAATTCTTTTTTTTTTTTTGAGACGGAGTCTCACTCTGTCGCCCAGGCTGGAGTGCAGTGGCGTGATCTTGGCTCACTGCAACCTCTGCCTCCTGGGTTCAAGCAATTCTCCCACCTCAGCCTCCCAAGTAGCTGAGTTTACAGACGTGGCCACCATTCCTGGGTAATTTTTGCATTTTTAGTAGAGACGGAGTTTCACCATGTTGACCACGTTGGTCTTGAACTCCTGATCTCAGGTGATCGTCTGACCTCGGCCTCCCAAAGTGCTGGGATTACAGGCATGAGCCACCACGCTCAGTCACAAAATTCTTTATGAAATTTACACTTGGCAAATGTTAATAATGGAAGCCATAGTCTGCTCCTAATACATGTCCAAAGCATTGACTATTGTATCATTAGCTGCCTGGTTACATTAGCTCCCTAGCTTCTTGTATAGACCACTGCTAATCCCTTAAAACAAGAGGTCTGGCACTAGTAGCACAACCTAAGGTGGTATTACAGGTCTTTGAGCAAGCCACAGCAACTTTTCTGCCAAAGTCAGTAGGCTTCAGTGAATCAGGCTGCTGCTATCCTAATGTATGTGTCTATGAGTCTATTTATCCACACATCTACCCTTGGCTGACTTGCTCTGACTCATTGCTTGCTTGCTTGTTTCCTTGCTTTGGAAAACTATTGAAGATGTGTAGGTAATTCTTTAGGAAGGGGATTGCTACAAAATACCACTGCAAAA
>NW_016880096.1:0-579 GCF_001698545.2 Rhinopithecus bieti | reverse complement strand
GCCAAGAGACTTGATTCTCCCTGATTCAGCCATGAGTGTGCATTTCCCAGCATCAGGGTGAGTAACCAGGACACCCGGAGAACTTTCTTCTTCTCTGCCCCACCCATCCTGTCCACTCCATTCTCAAGTGTCAGAGGCTGAGGCTCTGGCCCCAGTGTGAGCCCCACAGGAGGTCTTTGAGCCCTCAGGTTGCCTCACAGCCAGCATCCATGAGCATCTTTCTGTTTTCCAAGAGGGTGATCCAGGGCTGCTCCCATCAATGACAAGATGCTGGGACCTGGATTTATGTGCAAGGAGAAACCAGGCACTCGGGGCTGAAGGTCCAGCTGCTCCTGGGCTGGGAGTCAGCAACCTCGGTGCTTCCAGGTCTCACCCTCCCTGGCCATGGGCAGTGCCCCTTGGCTTTGCGGCAATTTGAGGCAATGAAAGTTTTATTTCCTCTGGCTGTATTTTCTAGACATATTTTAACATAGCTATAATCATACAAATTGTTGAATTTTTTGTCCTGCTTTTAAAGAGATTCTAATTAGGTTAGATTATAAACAAGGTGGGTGGATCACCTGAGGTTGGGATTTCAAG
>NW_016880095.1:0-415 GCF_001698545.2 Rhinopithecus bieti | reverse complement strand
TGACTTCCATGTTCAAGTGATTCTCCTGCCTCCATCTCTCGAGTAGCTGGGATTACAGGGGCCAGCCACCACGCCACACTAATTTTTGTATTTTTAGAAGATATGAGGTTTCACCATGTTGGCCAGGGTGCTCTCGAACTCCTGACCTCAGGTGATCCACCCACCTTGGCCTCTCAAAGTGCTGGGATTACAGCTATGAGCTGCCCTGCCCAGCCAGGCTGGATTCTTTCTTGTCATTTCCACCTCATCCCCACCGACCATGTGTGGGCAGCTTATTTTGCTTCTTAAAACAAACTGATTCTCTGTCCACTGGGAAGACCAGTAAGAAAAGGAGTTATTGTCACTGATCCCTTGCTCCGCTTTCAGTAATACAACCGACAGCAGAAGCCTTGGCATGAACTGGTGTTGGTCAGAG
>NW_016880094.1:0-1229 GCF_001698545.2 Rhinopithecus bieti | reverse complement strand
ATCCTTTTTTATGGCTGCATAATATTTCTTGGTGTATATGGGGCAGATTTTCTTAATCCAGTCTGTCACAGATGGACATTTGGGGTTATTTCAAGTCTTTGCTATTGTGAATAGTGCCGCAATAAACATACGTGTGCATGTGTCTTTATAGCAGCATGATTTATAATCCTTTGGGTATATACCCAGTAGTGGGATGGCTGGGTCATATGGTACTTGCACTATTATATGTTACCTGTCTTTACACACGTTTCTGTCACTGATTAAGCTGCTACATTCTGGTTTCTGCCTTTTCCATACCACTGAGTCTGACCTTCAAAAAATAGTCATATCTTCCTACTTGTCAAGTCCAGCAGAAATTTTTCAATCCTGGTAATACTTTTACCACTCCCTCATCTAAAGATTCTCTTAGCATCTTCTGCCCAGTCCTGTGAATAAGGGCACTCAGTTTTGGACTTCCTCTTCTGGTTTTGACTTTGTACAACATTTAGGCATTAGTTCTATTCTCTGGGCCATAGGTTGCTCTACTATGGGTAGGTAGGAGGTACCACAAGGTCATGGCATCTTGGCGCACCACAGCCCTATAGCAGTCCTAATCCTGCATTATGAGGCATGTTATATGCTTACCAGAGTGGCAAAGGGGTGGCCAGTGCCCTTTGGGGAAGGGAGAAGGTGACAGAGTTATAGCTTTCCTAGTTCACATATAACTCTTCTGAAATGATGTAATAACTCCCACTTCTTACTGTTTTTGTTTGTTTGTTTTTTTGAGACGGAGTTTCGCTCTTGTTGCCCAGGCTGGAGTGCAATCTCGGCTCACTGCAACCTCCGCCTCCCGGATTCAAGCAATTCTCCTGCCTCAGCCTCCCAAGTAGCTTGGATTACAGGCATGTGCCACCACACCCTGCTAATTTTGTATTTTTGGTAGAGACAGGGTTTCTCCATGTTGGTCAGGCTGGCCTTGAACTCCCGACCTCGGGTGATCCGCCTGCCTCGGCCTCCCAAAGTGCTGGTATTACAGGCGTGAGCCACTGCACCCGGCAAACTCCCACTTCTTATAAGTGTTCTGAGGATTATCACTACATAACGTTCTATGAATCTCACTTTCTCAACTAGCTTATTTTCTGCATCTCCACTAAAATGTAAGCTCTATGAAAGCAGGGAATTTTACATGTTTGGTTCATTCTTGTATCCCTAACACCTAGAATTGAGCCTGACACATGAGAAACAGTAAA
>NW_016880093.1:0-1736 GCF_001698545.2 Rhinopithecus bieti | reverse complement strand
GGCCTGTAAATAAAATTGAAGAGTGGTGAGAATAAAAGCATGTTGTCTTTGATAAAATTGTTTTTACAAAACAGGCACAAGAGAGGCTTGAAGGGTCCTTACTATCTTTTAACATATTTTATAATCTTTGCTACATAAGAAACAAACATGCCTATTTACATGCTATACTTAGATAAACATATTATTAAACTTTTATTCTGAAGATAATACACATGAAGGCTTTAAACTTTAATCTTCAATATATTTTTTAATCTCACTCATGAAGTAGGGAAATAAATACTGGGGAAACAAAAGGCAGTTTTATTTAACAAATAGTAAAAAATGCTAGCTGTACAAAATATAACGGTACAGTGATAGTAAATATCACCGTAATAGTCTCACCAGCTCAAGGAATGTATGTAAGTTGAATAAAATGATAGTAATAAAATATTTTAAAACAGTGCTTGAACATTTAAGTTTGTGACTCTAAATAACAGGAAATATAAAAAAAAAACTGTGCATCTTCCCTGCATTGAAAATAAAGTGTATGTGGAGGTATGCTTCACTCCAAATCACAATTTCATACTCTAAAGTTTCATTCAGATATGTTTACTTTGGCTTTCTCCACCCCCCAGAATATACAAAATTATGTATTTAATTTAAAGGTAAAAGTATGGTGAGGGATTGATTAAGAGAAATAATAAAGAAGACTAAAGAAATAGAAGTAAAACAAATGATCATAAAATCTAAAATTAGGGTAATATTAAGCCTATGTTTACAAAACAAATGCATGTTATATTTGTTTTGTGTCAAAGGCTGGATGAAGTAAACACTTTGACAGAGCCTGTTATTGGTTGTAGCAAATGTAGGACATAGAAAAACCTTTCTGGTCTCCAATAGCTGACACAGTTCAGTTCTAGTACCATCAGTTCTCACGAGAGTTACTTTAGTAACATCCCACGTAAAATCACTGTTTCTAATTTATGCCCCCATCCCCCCAAGACCCAAACCAAAACAACACTTCTCCATTCTATTACAGTGCTCTCTTTTAAAAATAAACAGAGACAACAGATGATTTCATCAGCCTGCATTAAAATTTTTTTTTTCTATGGAGCCCCTGAGTCTGGAGTATATAGTGCCATTGCATTACCTCATTTTATAACAGAGGTTATCATTTAATCCCAGCCTCTTTTCACAATGCCTTCCCACAGGTAGAATTTTGCCTTCCTGCTCCTACAGCAGATTATGCTTTCTTCAATTAGAGAATTTGTAAGATAAGATTTATACCATACTATATATGCCTGTCATCCTAAGATCAGTGTCTCACTTTTATTTGTATCCCCTTAGTCTGATTTAGAGAAGCATTTCAAGAAAATATTAAAGGGCAAAATTAAAAATACTCTCTCCTACATAATTATTTTTCTCTACCACATATTTTTTAATTTTCCATCACATAGCAGCCATAACGCTAATATTCTCATGTAGAACAACAACTCCCACAACAATAAAACAACTAAACAAAATTTGTTTGGCCCCTGTCAGCTTTTACCCCTAATAGCCAAAGCTCATTTTTTTTTCTCCTTTCAACAAAGTCCCTCATAAAATTATCTACATTTGATATCAAATTCTTTTCTACCAAATATTTCTTAAACCTACCAACCAGGACTCCATGCCTACCAATCCAGAACTGCCCTTTTCAAGATCACGAATGACCACCCTGTGACTAAATCCAATTGGCAATCATCCATCCTCATCTT
>NW_016880092.1:0-1230 GCF_001698545.2 Rhinopithecus bieti | reverse complement strand
AACCAACAGGTGCTGGAGAGGATGTTGAGAAACAGGAACATTTTACACTGTTGGTAGGACTGTAAACTAGTTCAACCATTGTGGAAGACAGTATGGTGATTCCTCAAGGATCTAGAACTAGAATTACCATTGACCCAGCCATCTCATTACTGGGTATGTACCCAAAGGATTATAAATCATGCTGCTATAAAGACACATGCACATGTATGTTTATTGTGGCACTATTCACAATAGCAAAGACTTGGAACCAACCCAAATGTCCATCAATGATAGACTGGATTAAGAAAATGTGGCACATATACACCATGGAATACTATGCAGCCATAAAAAAGGAGGAGTTCATGTCATCTGTAGGGACATGGATGAAGCTGCAAACCATCACACAGACAAATGGAACAAAATTAAGAACTCGTAAATAAATTTACATATTTACACCTGCTATAGTTTGACTGTGCCCCCATCCAAAATGATGTTGAGCATCACAAATCATAAGTGAAATGCAAATCAAAACAACAATGAGATATCATGTCACCCCAGTTAGAATGGCTATTATCTAAAAGACAAAAAATAACAAATGATGAGGATGTGGAGAAAAAGAAAATCTTATAAACTATTAGCAATAATGTAAATTAGTACAACTATTATGCATAACAGGATGGAGGATGCAAAAAACTAAAACTAGAACTACCATATATTCCAGCAATCCTGCTACTGTGTATTTATCCAAAGGAAAGTAAATCAGTACATCAAAGGAATATGTGCACCCTTATTGCAGCCCTGTCACAGTAGCCAATATATGAAATCTACCTAAGTTTCCATCTGCAGATGAAAGGATAAAGAAAATATGGTATATATGCACAATGAAGTATGCAGTAAAAATGAATGAAATCCTTTTGTTTGCAGCAACATGATGGTATTGCTGCAAATGAGTTTCATATTTCGTTATGAAAGTGAGAGACCAAACACATAAAGACAAATGCTGCATATTCTTATTCATATGTGGGAGGTAAAAAAGTTGATTTCATGAAGGTAGAAAGTACAATGATAGTTACCAGAGGCTGGGCAGAGTGAGGAGAGGGTGAAAATATGTTGGTTAATTGAAATAAAACTATAGCTAGTTAGGAAGAGTAATATCTAGTGTTAAATAACACAGTAGGGGGACTACAGTTTATAATAATTTAGTGTATATTGCAAAATAGCTAGAAGGGAAGATGTGAAATATTTCCAACA
>NW_016880091.1:0-285 GCF_001698545.2 Rhinopithecus bieti | reverse complement strand
ACATGAACCCCGGCCGTGCTCAGCCTCTGATAAACCACCATTCTACTCCCAACTTCCTCCCCACCCGGCTCAGCCTCTGATAAACCACCATTCTACTCCCAACTTCCCCCCACCCCGCTCAGCCTCTGATAAACCACCATTCTACTCCCAACTTCCCCCCAGCCCCGCTCAGCCTCTGATAAACCACCATTCTACTCCCAGCTTCCCCCCGAGCCCGGCTCAGCCTCTGATAAACCACCATTCTACTCCCAACTTCCCCCCACCCGGCTCAGCCTCTGATAAACC
>NW_016880090.1:0-648 GCF_001698545.2 Rhinopithecus bieti | reverse complement strand
TGTGCACATGTACCCTAGAACTTACAGTATAATAATAAAAATAATTTTTTAAAAAAGGAAGAGACAAGTAAAACATTAACAATATATTTAATTCAATATATACAAAGTATTATCCTTTCAACAAATAATAAATCTATAATGTATGCATATAAAAAAAGTAATATCAATTAAACTCCTGGTATATTAATTGGTTGATATGTTTCTTAATTTTTTTCTTAAAAATACTTCAGAATAATTTTAGATTTATAGAAAAACTGCAATAGTAATACTGACTGTTCCCATATTTCCCAGACCCAGTTTCCCCAACGATTAACATCTTATGTTCATATGGTACATTTGTCACAATAAATGAGCCCATATGAATACAATATTAATATTATTAGCTAAAACTATACTTTATTCAGATTTCTATAATTTTTTTTCTGTTCTGGGCTTCTATCCAGTAACAATCAACATTGCTATCATTACTTCAAATATTTTTTTCTACTCTATTTTTTCTTTCTTCTTCTTCTGATATTACAATTATATGTATGCTACACCTATTAAAATTGTTCCATAGTTCTTGGATATTCTGTTCTTGTTCATTCTTTTTTTCCTTTTGTTTGCATTTCAGTTTGTGAAATTCCTGTCAATCAGTTTTTTAAAATT
>NW_016880089.1:0-1007 GCF_001698545.2 Rhinopithecus bieti | reverse complement strand
GTTTTCCTAGCACCATTTATTAAATAGGGAATCCTTTCCCCAAACCTGTTTTTGTCAGGTTTGTCAAAGATCAGATGGTTGTAGATGTGTGGTATTATTTCTGAGGGCTCTGTTCTGTTCCATTGGTCTATATCTCTGTTTTGGTACCAGTACCATGCTGTTTTGGTTACTGTAGCCTTGTAGTATAGTTTGAAGTCAGGTAGCGTGATGCCTCCAGCTTTGTTCTTTTGGCTTAGAACTGTCTTGGCAATGCAGGCTCTTTTTTGGTTCCATATGAACTTTAAAGAAGTTTTTTCCAATTCTGTGAAGAATGTCGTTGGTAGCTTGATGGGAATGGCATTGAATTTACAAATTACCTTGGGCAGTATGTTCATTTTCACAATATTGATTCTTCCTATGAATGAGCATGGAATCTTATTCCATTTGTTTGTGTCCTCTTTTATTTCATTGAGCAGTGGTTTGTAGTTCTCCTTGAAGAGGTCCTTCATATCCCTTGTAAGTTGGATTCCTAGGTGTTTTATTTTCTTTGAAGTAATTGTGAATAGGTGTTCACTCATGATTCAGCTGTCTGTCTGTCCTTGGTGTATAAGAATGCTTGTGATTTTTGCACATTACTTTTGTATCCTGAGACTTTGCTGAAGTTGCTTATCAGCTTAAGGAGATTTTAGACTGAGATGATGGGGTTTTCTAAATATACAATCATGTCATCTGCAAACAGGGACAATTTGACTTCTTCTTTTCCTAATTTAATACCCTTTATTTCTTTCTCCTGCCTGATTGCCCTAGCCAGAACTTCCAACACCATGTTGGATAGGAGTGTTGAGAGAGGGCATCCCTCTCTTGTGCCAGTTTTCAAAGGGAACACTTCCAGTTTTTGCCCATTTGGTATGATATTGGCTGTGGGTTTTTCATAAATAGCTCTTATTACTTTGAAATACGTCCCACAAATACCTAATTTATTGATGGTTTTTAGCATGAAGGGCTGTTGAATTTTGTCAAAGGCCTTA
>NW_016880088.1:0-1164 GCF_001698545.2 Rhinopithecus bieti | reverse complement strand
TCATTGACTCGCAAGATGAACCAAGTGGTGATATCAGAAGAACAGAGGAAGTCGCCACGCACCAAGAAGGCGGAGCTGCCAACCTGGGCACAGTTAAAGAAGCTGACACCATTAGCTGGAAAAAGCCTAGCTAGCACAAAGATGACACAAATCCCAGAAAAAATGCTGATTGCAGCTTTAATGGTTGTATCAATGGTGGTAAGTCTCCCCATGCCTGCAGGAGCATTTGCAGCTAATTATACCTACTGGGTCTATGTGCCTTTCCTGCCCTTAATTCGGGCAGTCACATGAATGGATAATCCTATTGAAGTATATGTTAATTATAGTGTGTGAGTACCTGGTCCCACAGATGATCGTTGCCCTGCCAAACCGGAGGAAGAAGAAATGATGATAAATATTTCAATTGGGTATCGTTATTCTCCTACTTGCCTAGGGAGAGCAACAGGATGTTTATTGCCTGCTATCCAAAATTTATTGGTAGAAGTACCTACTGTCAGTCCCACCAGTAGATTTACTTATCACATGGCAAGCGGAATGTCATTCAAACCACAGGTAAACTATTTACAAGACTTTTCTTATCAAAGATCATTAAAATTTAGGCCAAAAGGGAAACCTTGTCCCAAGGAGATTACCAAAGAATCAAAATATTTAGTTTGGGAAGAATGTGTGGCCGATAGTGCAGTGATATTACAAAACAATACATTCGGGACTGTCATAGATTGTGCACCTCGAGGTCAATTCCACCACAATTGCACAGGACAAATTCAATTCTGTCCCAGTGCACAAGTGAGTCCAACTGTTGATAGTGACTTAACAGAAAGTTTAGACTAACATAAGCACAAAAAATTACAGTCTTTCTACTCTCGGATATGGGCAGAAAAGGGAATCTCTACTCCAAGACCAAAAATAATAAGTCCTGTTTTTGGTCCTGAGCATCCAGAATTATGGAGGCTTACTGTGGCTTCATACTGCCTTAGAATTTGGTCTTGAAATCAAACTATAATAACAAGAGATTGTAAGCCATTTTATTCTATCAACTTAAATTCCAGTCTAACAGTTCCTTTACAAAGTTGTGTAAAGTCCCCTTCTATGTTAGTCATAGGAAATATAGTTATTAAACCCAAACTCCCAAACTATAACTTGTGAAAATTGCAGATTGTTTAC
>NW_016880087.1:0-423 GCF_001698545.2 Rhinopithecus bieti | reverse complement strand
TATTTTATACCTATTTCAATTATGTCTGTGTTTGAATCCTGTACCTACTATATCTATTATATCTATATTTTATACCTATATCTATTATAACTTTTATGTCTATATCTTATACATATATCTATTATATCTATTATGTCTATATTTTATAACTATATCTATTATATCTCTTATGTCTGTATTTCATAACTGTTTCAATTATGTCTATATTTGATACCTATATCTATTATATCTATTATGTCTATATTTTATTCCTATTTCGATTATATCTATTATGTCTTTATTTTATACCTATATCTATTATGTCTATATTTTATACCTATATCTATTATATCTATTATGTCTATATTTTATACCTATATCTATTATATCTATTATGTCTATATTTTATACCTATATCTATTATATCTATTATGTCTATATTTT
>NW_016880086.1:0-316 GCF_001698545.2 Rhinopithecus bieti | reverse complement strand
TCCCCCTTTTTTTTTTTTTTTTTTTTTTTTTTTTGAGGTGGAGCCTCGCTCTGTCGCCCAGGCTGGAGTGCAGTAGCACGATCTCGGCTCACTGCAAGCTCTGTCTCCGGGGTTCACGCCATTCTCCTGCCTCAGCCTCCCAAGTAGCTGGGGCTACAGGCACCCGCCACCACGCCCAGCTAATTTTTTGTATTTTTAGTAGAGACGGGGTTTCACCGTGTTAGCCAGGATGGTCTCAATCTCCTGACCTCGTGATCTGCCCACCTTGGCCTCCCAAAGTGCTGGGATTACAGGCGTGAGCCACCGCACCTGGCCT
>NW_016880085.1:0-2588 GCF_001698545.2 Rhinopithecus bieti | reverse complement strand
TATAGCAAAAACTTGGAATCATCCCAAATGTCCATCTGTGACAGACTGGATTGAGAAAATGTGGAACATATCAACCATGGAATATTATGCAGCCATAAAAAAGGATGAATTTGCGTCCTTTGTAGGGACATGGATGCAGCTGGAAACCATCATTCTTAGCAAACTATCACAAGAACAGAAAACCAAACACCACATGTTCTCACTCATAGGTGGGAACTGAACAATGAGATCACTTGGACTCGGGAAGGGGAACATCACACATCGGGGCCTATCATGGGGAGGGGGGAGGAGGGAGAGATTGCATTGGGAGTTATACCTGATATAAATGACGAATTGATGGGTGCTGACGAGTTGATGGGTGCAGCACACCAACATGGCACAAGTATACATATGTAACAAACCTGCACGTTATGCACATGTACCCTAGAACTTAAGTCTAATAAAAATAAATAAATAAATAAATAAATGTGAAATAAAATAAAATAAAATAAATCAAGATAGCCCACTACATTTCCTATGTAATGAAAACTGTGTTATTCCCAGCTTTCCAGGGAGTACTATTGCTTCCGGACCAGGTTTGTGTATTTATCCAAAGTAAATCAGATGCTCGTGCTAAACTTAAAAAACATATATATATCCAGGGGCCAAAGGGAGATCTTTACAGAACAGGGACAATGACTTTCATTGGCTGACACAGAGAAACCCAGGAAACTTGACCATGAATGTTTCTCGGAGCCCCAGAAGCCCCAGTGATTCCTCCACAGAATCTAAGAGCAACCGTGCAGGAGAGAGCAGCTCCACCAAGATGCAGTCAAATGCCCCAAAATGTCAGAAAGTGGAACTGGGTCCTCAGACAGGTGCAGAACCAGCCCCAGTGCAGCCAGGTCCCCACCACCCTGCATAGCTGCCCCTGGAACTGCCCCAGGGTCCACAGCTTCCCCAGAGGGAGGTGATCGTTGTGGTCTTGGAACCAGGAATGGTCCTGCAACTGCCCCTGGGAGAGGAGGTTCTGGTTCTGCACTCACAGAGAGCCCTGCAGCTCAGCCCCCTCCATGTGCTTCTCCTGATGGTCCCTGAGCAGGTCTGATATCCTTGAAGGATCTCTTGTTCCCTGTTCATGCCTGCTGGCTCATGCTGATAAGCACAGAAACCACCTGAGAGATCAACGTTGAAGATGGATCTGTGAGAACCCAGAGAGCAGAGAATGTGTGTGTGGCACCTGCAGTAGCAAAGGGTGAGGCTCCTCACACCTGTTGCGACCCCCAGCAAACCCCATGCCTGGAATCAGCCCTTCTTCCCAGTACATCCTGAACCTCAAACCTTGGTACAGAGAGTCAATGCCCCAGGACTCCTCTCAGATGCCCAAGCCTGGTCTCTGGAGAAAGACTCTGCCTGAAGAACTCAAATTGGATCTCCATGTTGTGAAGCAACTGCCCAGCTCTTCCCTAAGACCTCTTCCTCCCTTGTGCTGCCCAGGGCCCAGAATTTGCCCAAGGTTCAACACAGGCTAATGTGCAAGACCCAAAGACATCTTTTCCAAGGCTTATGGGCCAAGAGCCCTCATGCCCCAGACAAGAATCAGAAACACACTATTAAGAATCAAGCACGCCTGTTTTCTCATGATGTCTCCCTGCACAGACATCTCTGCACATTGACGGAGGGAGCCACTGCACATACTGGATAAGTGGAGAAATGTGGCGTCCTCTCACCTGAACCACTTACCTTTACTTTGTTCTGCTTCAGCTGCTAAAAATAAAAATAAAAAAAAGAGCGACCTAAAGTTTGGGAAAGAAAATATTTGCAAATCTCACACACATGCAAGGACTCCTACCCAGGATATAGGAAGAGTTGTCAAAACTCCAATGGGGAAAAAAAATGATTCTGTTTAAAAACCAGCAAAAGACTTGAACAGACGCTTCCCCAAAAGGGATGTAAGGAATCACTTCAAAAGGTGTTCAGCATCTCTCCCCTGGGGGAAAGGCACATCAAATACACCTTGAAATACAACCAGGAAGCTATTAGGCCACCGTGACAATGACTGACCATGCTGGGGGCTGCAGAAAATGTGGAGCAGCTGGAACACTCCAACAGTGCTGATTGGAATCAAAATGGTACAACCCACCAGGAGAATAGTTGATTGTTCCATATTCAATGCAATGGGCACTCATCACTGAAGTCAGCCATCCCACACTGAAACAGTTGTTCTAGAGAAATTAGAATTCATGTTGACAAGGCTGAGGACAATGGTTTTTAGCAGCTGTCTTCACCATATCCAACATGTGGAAGGAGGTTTGTCATTTCTTCCATAGTAAATAGAAACACAAACTCTGACCCATTCCTACAATTAGGTGCAATTCAACAATAGATGAGATTTTTGTGTCAAATTCAGTTCTGAAGTGTGATACTTGATTCACTTGTTGAAATAATTGATGGTATGTTTAGAAAATTAGTGGGGGTTAAAATTATCTTGGAATTGTAACTCTTGGAAATCTACATGGGTGACAAGAATATCTGACCAAAATTAACTTTCCAATGGAGATGGGGTTCAGATATATCTTTATCATTGTGGTTTGAATTATATTTGTAAT
>NW_016880084.1:0-414 GCF_001698545.2 Rhinopithecus bieti | reverse complement strand
CATTCTGTGCCTGGCTTGTTTCACTTAACATAATGACTTTGGGTTCATCCATGCTGTCACAAATGGCAGGATTCCCTTCGTTTTCACAGCTGAGTAATATTCAGTTGTGTATACACACCACATTTTCATTAAACACCAACACATATTTAGGTTGTTTCCATATCTTGGGTACTGTGAACAACGCTGCAATGAACATGGGGGTCCAAGTGTCTCTTTGAGCTTCTGATTTCATGCCCTTTGGATATACACCCAGAAATGGGGTTGCTGGAGCACATGGTAGTCCTGTGAATTTTGAGGAACCTCCAGAGTGGGGTTTTTAATTTTTATTGCTTTGGTGCTTAGTGATGTTGAGCATTTTTTCATACATCAATTGGCCATTTGTTTGTCTCCTCTGGAAAATATCTATTCAAGTCC
>NW_016880083.1:0-2587 GCF_001698545.2 Rhinopithecus bieti | reverse complement strand
CTTTGCCCACTTTTGATGGGATTATTTTTTTTTCTTGTAAATTTGAGTTATTTGTAGATTCTGGATATTAGCCCTTTGTCAGATGGGTAGATTGAAAAAATTTTCTTCCCATTCTGTAGGTTGCCTGTTCACTCTGATGGTAGTTTCTTTTGCTGTGCAGAAGCTCTTTAGTTTAATTAGATCCCATTTGTCTATTTTGGCTTTTGTTGTCATTGCTTTTGGTGTTTTAGTAATGAAGCCCTTGCCTGCCCATGCCTATGTCCTGAATGGTATTGCCTAAGTTTTCTTCTAGGGTTTTTATGGTTTTAGGTCTAACATTTAAGTCTTTAATCCATCTTGAATTATTTTTGTATAAGGTGTAAGGAAGGGATCCAATTTCAACTTTCTACATATGGTTAGCCAGTTTTCCCATCACCGTTTATTATATAGGGAATCCTTTCCCCATTTCTTGTTTTTGTCAGATTTGTCAAAGATCAGATGGTTGTAGATGTGTGGTGTTATTTCTGAGGCCTCTGTTCTGTTCTATATATCTATTTTGTATGTACCACATTTTCATTATCCCTGTATCTGTTGATGGACACTTTAGATTGCTTCCAAATCTTGGCTGTTACAAACAATGCTACAACAAATATGGGAGTGCAAACATCTCTTCAATATACTGATTTCCTTTCTTTAGGGTAAATAGCCAGCAGTGGGATTCCTGGATCATACAGTAGCTCTATTTTTAGCTTTTTGAGGAACCTCCAAACTGTTCTCCATGATGGCTGTACTACTTTACATTCCCACCGACAGTGTACAAGAGGTTCCTTTTCTCCACATGCTCTCCAGCATTTGTTATTGCCTGTCTTTTGAACATAAACCATTTTAACTGAGGTGAGATGGCATCCTATTGTAGTTTTGATTTGCATTTCTCTGATAATGCTGTTGAGCACCTTTTAATATGCCTGTTTGCCATTTGTTTTGTCTTCTTTTGAGAAATATCTGTTCAAACATTTTGCTCATTTTTGACTGGATTATTAGATTTTTTTCCTGTAGAGTTATTAATCTCTTGTTAGATGGATAGTTTGCAAGTATTTTCTCTCATCCTGTGGATTGTCTCTTCATTTTGTTCATTGTTTCCTTTGTTGTGCAGAAGCTTTTCCAGCTTGATGTGATCCCGTTTGTCTATTTTTGCTTTGATTGCCTGTGCTTGTGGGGTATTGCTCAATAAATTTTTGCCCATATCAATGTCCTGGAGATCTTCTCCAAGGTTTTCTTATAGTAGTTTCACAGTTTAATGTCTCACATTTAAGTCTTTAGTTCAGTTTGATGTGATTTTTGTATACAGTGACAGATAGGGGTCTAATTTCATTCTTCTACATACGAATATGCAATTTTCCCAGCGCTTTTTCTTGAGGAGACTGTCCTCACTCCGATGTATGTTCTTGCACCGTTGTCAAAAATGAGTTCACTGTAGGTGTGTGGGTTTAGTTCTAGGTTCTCTATTCGGTTTCATTGGTCTATGTTTCTGTTTTTACGCCAGTATCATGCTGTTTTGGTTACTACATCTCTGTGGTGTAATTCGAAGTTAGGTAATGTGATTCCTCCAGTTTTATGCTTTTTGCTTTGAATAGCTTTGGCTCTTCTGGGTCTTTTGTGGTTTTATATAAATTTTAGAATTGCTTTTTCTATTTCTATGAAGATATCCTTGGCATTTTGATAGGAATTGTGTTGAATCTGTAGATGGCTTTGGGTAGTATGAACATTTTAACATTATTGATTCTTCCAATCCATGAACATAAAATATTTTTCCATTTTTTGGTTTTCTCTGCACTTTCTTTTGTCAGTGCTTTATAGCTTTCATTATAGAGATCTTTCACATCTTTGATTAAGTTAATTCCGAGATGTTTAATTTTATTTGTGGTTACTGCAGATGGAATTACCTTTTTTATTTCTTTTTCAAATTGCTCATTGTTGGCATGGACAAGTGCTACTAATGTTTGTATGTTGATTTTGTATCCTGTAACTATGCTGAATTTATTAGTTCTAATAGTTGGTGGAGTCTTTAGAATTTTCCTATATAATACTATCTGCAAACAAGAATAATTTTACTTCTTCCATTCCAATTTGGATGCCCTTTATTTTTTTTTTCTTGACTCATTGTTCTAACTAGGACATCCAGTACTGTGCCAAATAACAGTAGTGATAGTGGACATCCTTGTCATGTTCAAGATCTCAAAGGCTTTCAGTTTTTCCCCATTCAGTATGATACTATGAACCTTCATACATGGCTTTTATTATGTTGAGATATGTTCCTCCTATACCCAGGTTTTTTAGGGTTTTTTTCATGAAGCAAGGTTGAATTTTATCAAATGCCATTTCAATATCAGTTGAAATAACCATATGGTTTTTGTCCTTCATTCTGTTGAGACAATGTGTCACATTCATTGATTTATGTATGTTGAACCATCCTTGCATACCAGGGATAAATCCCACTTGGTCATGATGAATGATCTTTCTAACGTATTATTGAATTCAGTTTGCTAGTACTTTGTTGAGAATTTTTACATCAATATTTATCAGAGATATTGGCCTATAGTTTTCCTTT
>NW_016880082.1:0-650 GCF_001698545.2 Rhinopithecus bieti | reverse complement strand
ACCACAGGGCCTGGACAGTGGTTTTTAAACCACCCATTTCTCTTTCCAGATTTTCTGCTCACCCAATTAATTTTGGGTCAGAGAAGGATGAAGAGAGACTGAAGATATCAATTTCTCCAATTAATAAGGACTTTGGGTGATCAAACACATAACAGAATTCATGGAGAAAGGTTAGAACCGGAATACAAATGTTCCAAATTGTTTCTTCAGTCATTGCTAGAGATTCAGAGAGACAATGCCAGAGAGATGTAGGCTAGGAAGCAATCGTGGAATGCTATCTGCAAACTCAACAATGTCCAGTGAGAAATAGAGAAGCAGTACAAATACAGATGTTTTAAAACCTGGTGCTAAATGGCCACGAGGGTAAAATAAGGGCCATGAAAGCTGGAATCACTGATACAGGAAATTAGTCCCTCCCAGTCTCCCTGTTAATTCACAAATTCAAATTGATATTATAGATATTACAGATCTGACTGAGATCCTCTCATTTTCATAAGGTAGAATAAGTGGGAGATACACTCTATTAGTTTCTCTGCAAAGAAAGAAAAAACTGAAACACATATCAAACACCACAACCTCCCCACTGTACTCTAACGGTCTGGCTTCTCTCCCACTCTCTCAAGGCAATAGCATGACTTGACACTCTCTAA
>NW_016880081.1:0-285 GCF_001698545.2 Rhinopithecus bieti | reverse complement strand
AATAGATTGTAAATGTTTCCCATCAGACTAAGAGTCTAAGTTCTAATTCCAGAAGGGAGGTGGGGTGATGAGGCAAGTCCGACCCCCCACCGATCATGGCCTGGACTAGTTTTTCAGATTAGCTTTGGAATGCCCTTGTCAAAGCAGGGGCTGTTCAGATGGCCAAAGGGACTTCGAATTCTAATGTTTTTACAACCAGCAAGTGATTGTGTTTTTTTCTGTGGATGACAGCCAGTGTGGTAATTAATATTTTATTAGCAGATTAATTTGGAAGTCAATGTTTTC
>NW_016880080.1:0-418 GCF_001698545.2 Rhinopithecus bieti | reverse complement strand
GAAAGTCAGGAAACAACAGATGCTGGAGAGGATATGGAGAAATAGGAACACTTTCACACTGTTGGTGGGAATGTAAATTAGTTCAACCATTGTGGAAGACAGTGTGGCAATTCCTCAAGGATTTACAACTAGAAATACCATTTAACTCAGAGATCTCATTACTGGGTATATACCCAAAGGATTATAAATCATGCTACTATAAAGACACATGCACATGTATGTTTATTGCAGCACTATTCACAATAGCAAAGAGTTGGAACCAACCCAAATGTCCATCAATGATAGACTGGATTAAGAAAATGTGGCACATATACACCATGGAATACTATGTAGCTATAAAAAAGGATGCAGGGACATGGATGAAGCTGGAAACCATCATTCTCAGCAAACTATCACAAGGACAGAAAACCAAACACCA
>NW_016880079.1:0-3123 GCF_001698545.2 Rhinopithecus bieti | reverse complement strand
TTCCCCTAAATTTAGCTTTCCCCATTTATTTCCCACTATAAATAAATAAATAAATAAATAAATAAATACATCCCACTATTTATTACCAACACTTGCTCATTAAATATTTGAAAATATTTCCTCCTGAGGGTTTTAAAATTCAGTCTTAAAAGTCATTTTTTTCTCTCCTTTTTTTTTTTCTTTTTTCTTTTTTTGGAAATGGAAGAGTCTCGCTCTGTCGCCCAGACTGGAGTGCAGTGGCGCGATCTCAGCTCACTGCAAGCTCCGCCTCCTGGGTTCATGCCATTCTCCTGCCTCAGCCTCCCAAGTAGCTGGGACTTTATAAGCACCCACCACCATGCCTGGCTAATTTTTTGTATTTTAGTAGAGATGGGGTTTCACCATGTTAGCCAGGATGGTCTTGATCTCCTGACCTCGTGATCCGCCCACCTCGGCCTCCCAAAGTGCTGGGATTACAGGCGTGAGCCAATGCACCCAGCCTTAAAAGTCCTTTTAATATTAGTCTTGCAATTGTAATTCCATTATAGTAACTGTGTTGGTATCAAGAAATCAAAATCAAATGTATTTGTAGCAAAATGGGCCTATTGACATGGCATAATTTCAGAAGAAAGGAAGACACACTCTCCCCTGTCTTAGCACATGTTATTTAAAGTGTACGTTTTCTGTCTGCTTCCTGGGACTTGAAATTTCAAAGTTACAACTAGCTCCCTAGGGTTAAGACTTTTTATCTATTTTAAATGCGGCAACATCCCTGTGAGTAATAACACATTGAGCTATTAGTAATTCATTCATACCTTCTAGTGAATTTAGCAGATCCTGTTCCACAAGTGGGTTTTAACCTGGGAAAGAGAGAGATGGTAATGACAGAGGGTTCACCAAGTCTAGGTAAGGTGAAGGTGGGGTTGCTCAAAGAATTGCAATTTGCTTATGGGCAGCCCAGTTTACTATTACTATTAATACTCTGAATAGGATGTTGCTATGTAAATGCCTATCTAATATTTTGTGCAACTGAAGCAGAGATGACTTTGCTGATATAAAACGTGTCATGGCTGGAGGTGGGAAGTGTACAGCTTCTAAAACAGCACTAGAGGGAACTGGGAACACTATCAGTTAATAACTCTGGCAAGTAGAAAAGGCTCTAAAAGTCAATGATAGAATGGATGCCTCTTTCGCAAGCTAAATACACAAAGAGAAGAGCTGTTGGCATTGGATTGTTCACTACAGCGCCATTTCAGTGGCCCTCTGCTCATCAGGAAAGTTTTTGATAAACTGTCTCTGGAGCTTAATTTGAAATCAGAAGACCATTTCCAAGTGACTCTTCCATTTATTTTACTGTGATTCTTCTTTTTTGCCTCAGGTCTCTGAAAGAGCAAGCATCACTTCCCCACTGTGGATATTTACTTTCTCTGGAAAAATATCCCATTGAAGTAGGTAGTATAGTCACAGAGTCATTGTCTTTTAAGGCTCATAATGTCATATTATATTTGCAAATAAAAGTAATATGACTTTTTTTTCATTTAGGATTCATCTTAATTTGGGGGTTGTTAAGAATGAAAATTGGTTACAGAAAGAGTTACTTAGTGTTATAGCCAGAAAATGGAGATGTTTCATTTGATAAACATTTTCTGAACTCCTTTTAATGTGCAAGCCACTCCATTAAATACTGTGGAAGATTCAGCAGACCTTGTGCATCAGCAGCTTACCATCAGGAGATGTAACATGGTGAGGTACTACCCAGCCCTAGGAGTCTACGATTGAGGACGTGAACATGTTACTCATCATTTAACATGGAGTTGTAATAGCAGGTGATTAGATTGGAAAACATTTTGTGATTTTAGTAGGTCACTATCAAAACTAGTTTGTTTGAATGGGTTTGACTTTTTTCATTCTGCAATAGCGTTTGTAGGCATGTAGATTTAGCTCCAGCCCTAATGTTTTACTCTAGTCACATTTCTACATTTTATTCTATGTAATCAAAGATGAATGAACAAAGATAGAATCAGCACAGATAGTCGTGATAGAAAGAATGACAATTCTGTAACTCAAGATAAATAGGAAAATGTGTGGGAACACATACATTTGCCGCTTGTAAAATAACATTTTCTCATTTGATATGTCATTTTGTATGTGTCTTTAGGCTTTTAATTAGTTAACTAAGCAAGCATATTTTGGATGCCTACTATGTACAAGGCAGTGTGCAAGGTGCTAGAGAAAGAAATAGTATAAAGCAAAACTTCTGTCCTTGAGGAATGGGCAACCCTGATGGGAAAGGAAGACTTACACCTGAAAAGGGAAGGAGTAGTGACACGCAGTGTTCAGAGTTGACCACATGGTATTTTATGTCCTTAGTTGGAGTCTTAGATCATTTAGTCCTATGATGGACTTTTCACAGTGACTTATAACACACTTCTTCTACCCCTCTGCCACCTGGTACTCAGCAGAATTTTATTTGCAAATACATTTGAAAGAAAAATATTATCTGACTTTATATACTTTTTTCTTTAGATGGCTGAGCTTTTCCTTTTCAGTGTTCTCACCTTTCTAATTTTTCATGCAATCAAGAAGTATTTTCCTAATATATTAGATCATTTCCAGTATTTTAAGTTATTATGAAAATATTTGGGTAATATCTTAAATATATCATTCTGAAGTGGAATGGATACAGAAGGTTACAACTGTAAGAAAGAAGCCCATTTATTAAATAGGGAATCCTTTCCCCATTTCTTGTTTTTCTCAGGTTTATCAAAGATCAGATGGCTGTAGATGTGTGGTATTATTTCTGAGGACTCTGTTCTGTTCCATTGGTCTATATCTCTGTTTTGGTACCAGTACCATGCTGTTTTGGTTACTGTAGCCTTGTAGTATAGTTTGAAGTCAGGTATCGTGATGCCTCCAGCTTTGTTCTTTTGACTTAGGATTATCTTGGAAATGCGGGCTCTTTTTTGGTTCCATATGAACTTTAAAGCAGTTTTTTCCAATTCTGTGAAGAAACTCATTGGTAGCTTGATGGGGATGGCATTGAATCTATAAATTACCTTGGGCAGTATGGCCATTTTCACGATATTGATTCTTCCTAACATTCATACACCCAACAGACACATGAAAAAATGCTCATCATCACTG
>NW_016880078.1:0-1130 GCF_001698545.2 Rhinopithecus bieti | reverse complement strand
CTTTTCTGCATCTATTGAGATAATCATGTGGTTCTTGTCTTTGGTAACACCATTTATTAAATAGGAAATCCTTTCCTCATTTCTTGTTTTTGTCAGGTTTGTCGAAGATCAGGTGATTGTAGATTTGTGGCATTATTTCTGAGGCCTCTGTTCTGTTCCATTGGTCTATATCTCTGTTTTGGTACCAGTACCATGCTGTTTTGGTTACTGTAGCCTTGTAGTATAGTTTCAAGTCAGGTAATGTGGTGCCTCCAGCTTTGTTCTTTTGCTTAGGATTGTCTTGGCTATATGAGCTCTTTTTTGGTTCCCTATGAAATTTAAAGTAGCTTTTTTCTAATTCTATGAAGAAAGTCAACGGTAGCTTGATGGGGATAGCACCGAATCTATAAATTAATTTGGGCAGTATGGCCATTTTCACGATATTGATTCTTCCTATCCATGAATGTTTTATCCTATCCAAATGGAATGTTTTACCATTTGTTTGTGTCCTCTCTTATTTCCTTGAACAGTGGTTTGTAGTTCTCCATGATGGGGTCATTCACATCCCTTATAAGTTGTATTCCTAGGTATTGTATTCTCTTTGTAGCAACTGCGAATGGGAGTTCACTCATGATTTGGCTCTCTGTCTATTATTGGTGTATAGGAATGCTTTGTGATTTTGCATTGATTTTGTATTGTGACACAGTTGCTTATCAGCTTAAGGAGATTTTGGGCTGAGACGGTGGGATTTTCTAAATATACAATCATGTCATCTGCAAACAGAGACAATTTGACTTCTTCTTTTCCTATTTGAATACCCTCTATGTCTTTCTCTTGCCTGATTGCCCTGGCCAGAACTTCTAATACTATTTTGAATAGGAGCAGTGATAGAGGGCATCCTTGTCTTGTGCCAGTTTTCAAAGGGAATGCTTCTAGATTTTGCCCATTCAGTATGATATTGGCTGTGGATTTGTCATAAATAGCTCTTATTATTTTGAGATATGTTCCATCAATACCTAGTTTATTGAGAGTTTTTAGCATGAAAGGCTGCTGAATTTTGTCAAAGGACTTTTCTGCATCTATTGAGATAATCAAGTGGTTTTTGTCATTGGTTCTGTTTATGTGATGAATTACATTTTTTGATTTGTGTA
>NW_016880077.1:0-1007 GCF_001698545.2 Rhinopithecus bieti | reverse complement strand
ATCCAATATCTCTGTAGTAGGAGTAGACAGAAAGCCATCCACTCCACAAAAAAACTTCACTCCTTAATTGCTGCCTAGCCAACAACTACTTTGCGCACTCGTTCCTCATTATACCCTCATGCCCTACCCCCTTACTAGGCCGAGAAATCAGTTCAACTTTCCCCCACTCGCCTCAAACTTACTAAATTTTCTTAACTATCTCATACTCCCCAACCTTGCCGGGACCTTCCTTCTGGGTTTTGCCCATATTCCAACAAATGCTTCCATTCCTCATTCCTGTACTAATACTGTGCCTTATTTTATTCTTCATCCGTATGTCCAAATACCAACCATAGGCCCCGACCTTAATGACGCCCCTTAACAGCAGGAAGTAGCCAGACAGACCACGATGCCCCTTATCACTATTACCAATAAAAGGTTGGACTGTTTGGATAAACGGAAGCAAGATGGTGCACTTCCGGGTTCTTCTTCACCAACTTTTCCCGCGCGCGCGAAAATGCAGCAGGCACCCGGGAAGATGCAGACCAGCCGGGCATGCGCCAAGTGATGTCAATCCGAAGAGACTAAGATTTACGTGGTCGCACCTGCGGAACGCCCCCCAACACGCCCGTGCCCCGCCTATTGCCCTCCCACTCGTAGAAAAGCCGCTCCCGACGGACGCCGCGTGGGGATTTCCCAGCCCCACTTCTGTCGGGATGTCGGGACTGCGTCAGGAACCCCGCCCGAGAGCCCCACCGGGGGGACTCTCTTGGCCTCCTTTGCCGGAGGCCAGCAGACCTCTCCCTACCCACCTACTTCCCTGAAGCTAGGTGACCAAAGTAAATTTGCAGTTTTGCTCCAAAAAAAAAAAAAGAAAATAAATAAAATTTTCCTTTCAGTGTGGTTATGTTTTCAATTTAAAGACAGTTTTTAAATTTAATTTAAAATTTTTAAAATGTATTTTTAAATTTTCTGGTGAGATGATGTTTTTTCTTTTTTTTTTTTTTTTTTTTTTTAAGGACATGAAA